>NC_057807.1:187000847-187037451 GCF_018294505.1 Triticum aestivum
GATGTGGCATTACATTTTCTTCTACGTGGTCCATGTTTTGTGCAAGACTTGCCGTAGTGAAAATGCCAGGGCTTATTACAGAATGAAATACCTTTTCCGCAAAAGAAAAAGAACATCATCAGTGTTCGTATTTTGATACTCCCTCTGTAAAGAAATATAAGATCGTTTAGATCACTAATATAGTGATCAAAATGATCTTATATTTCTCTACAGAGGGAGTATAATGCAAACTGTGCATCTTGCGAAGTGGGTTTCATGGCTATGGGTTTTCATTTCTTCTCATTTTTCTTTCATAGATACAATACCAGAAAGTAATTGTTGAAATTATGCGTATGAATAATAACTAATCGGTTGCTTCTATGATTTTTATGATCTGAGGAATTTACTGTTTCTCTTGCTGATGCGCTCCTCTCAGTAGACTGGATAAACTTGTAGTACTTTCACTTGCTTATTTAGCAACGTTGCATGATGCTTCATGCACACCGTAGTCTTATTCCCCTTTCAGTTCTGCAATGCTACTTCTTGCTATCTTGTTTGCTGAGTGCATGAATCCATAATGCCATTTTCATTTTAACCCAGTCAGGCTTAAATGGCTTCAAGAAAGGATATTCCTGTCCTTATTGCTTGCCAAGGTCCCAGTGGCCGTGTCACACGAGCTCAAGTTGCTAATAATAGTAGAAGATGTGGAGTGGCTCACCCTGCACTGGTACCTGTGAGAACTGAACAAAAACCGACAGCGAAAGGGAAGATGAAACGGGGAGCTTTGGATGAGAATACTTGTGTAAGTGCTGTAGCTAAAGCTCCGCACCCTAAAAGGAGAGCAGTGCTCAAGGACGTGACAAACATAAGCTGTGCAAACTCATACAGAAATTGCACTGCTGTGACTAAGCTACAGGTACCAAGATGTTCCACATATTATTACAGTATCCTAGTTTGATTTGTTGACCATTACTTTTTCCCAAACATATATCCAACTAAATGAAAAGCCATTTCCTTTGTTCCAGTCGAGGCCCACCCAAAAGGGAGGACGAAATCCGAGCAAAAACAAGCAGCGTTCAAAGGTCCCTAAGCCACCTCTTCCTGCTGTTAGTGGAACTACATTTGTGAATGATTGTCACAATGTTGAAAAAGCTCAGAAGGAAGAGCTTTCACCACCAAAGGAGGAGCCCACTGCTTTGCTTGAAAACAAAGGGTCGTTGTTGCAGAATACTGAACGGAACAGGGAGAGTGGTTTTCATGAGGCATTCTTTCAGGGAAGAATCACAAGAGATAAATTTGAAACTGCTAACTCAAACACTGGTTAGTTAAGTCGCGTCTTTTCTCTACCGTTTAGCATCTGGACCTAAAGATAGGTTTGAACATAGAAGTCCAAAAGACTGCTCGGAGATTCTCTTCACTTGTAATTTTACACTTCGTTTCTGGTTGTCTGGTCATATTCTGAGTCTATTCTTGAATCTTGACGGTCTTCCTTTTTTGCGAACAAAATCTTGATGGTCCTTCTGTGGCCACAGAAATTATAAATAACAAAGCATAGTGTAAATGTTTTGTGCACTACTCATTTCTGAGAAATTTGTAGATACTCATGTATTCTGTTTAGTGGGGTACTAGCATCTAAAGAATCTGTATCTTTTTTCCAGGGGACTATGCTGGTTTAAACATTATAGATATGGACAAAGATAATGGCAATCCACAAATGTGTGTTTCCTATGCTGCAGAGATATACACAAACCTAATGGCTGCAGAGGTATGTTGATGTTTTTTGGTAAAAGGGGCGAGTTTCTACTGTTTAGACGGACTTCTAAATTTCTCATATTTTTCATGCCTTATTAAGCTGGGAAGAATTTCATTTTTGGACACTTGTGTTTCATCTCTGTGCTATGGTGTTAGTATGCTATTTTTGTGAAAGCATTTGAGCGTCCATCTTATATGCTCATGTTACGCCCCAGCTTATAAGAAGGCCTAAATCAAATTACATGGAGACTTTGCAAAGGGATATTACAAAAGGCATGCGAGGAATCCTCATTGATTGGCTTGTTGAGGTTTGTATGGATTGCTTCTGATTAAATTTATACATAATAGTTTAACTACATGTTTTTACGATTGAGCATTCATCATTGCCATTTCACTGTGCAACTTCGCATACAAACTTATGTATATAACTTGCAATTATGAAGTAACCAGTTGCATGTGGATGTGTGTTTTTATGGAAGGTAGGAACTCTGCCCATTCATTTCACAGAGAGGAATAGACTTCTAGGTTTCCACACCTGTCCAAGCTCAACTCAATAGCTTACATAAACATTCTTTTTCATTCTTGTCTGCCTGGTTTCTTTGTTTCCCATCCAAATCTCATAACTATTGGATGCCAGCGCTGGAGGATTTTATATGAGAAGTTTGAATCAGTGGTGATGATCCACTCATGCATTCTTCTTGCACCACATAACTTACCCAATTCCAAATTGAGCCGAACATGACATGATTAAACTCGTGCTGTGGTGGTAACATGTGCGGTATGCACATATAGAAAACATATAAGTCGCGACCCTGTGAATACTGTAGAGGTCAGAATAAGGTATCCGGTGGTCTTCAGCACCAGAAACATATGTTATGCATTTCCCACATGCATACGGGAAACCTGTATTTTCTTTTGTCCCAAATCAAGATCCTTGTTCCAGTTTAATCTTTAATGTCCATAACTTCTCAGTTTATGAAGCTCTATCTTTGCAGGTTTCTGAAGAGTATAAACTTGTGCCAGACACGCTGTACCTAACTGTATACCTTATCGATCAATTTCTTTCTTGGAAATATATTGAAAGACAGAAATTGCAACTTCTTGGAATAACTAGCATGTTGATTGCCTCGTAAGTTTGTATTTGCTTGATTTTAATATTTATTAATATAAAAAACAATGAAATTGATATGAAGATTTGTTTTGTGCCAAATGCATCAATTGTGTTTATTGTTTGATTCTTTCTGCTGCCATGGGCTCCAGTGATATCTTTCAGTAGAATCATTTAAAAGTCTACTTCCATCTGCAGAAAATATGAAGAGATCTGTGCACCACGTGTTGAAGAATTTTGTTTCATAACTGATAATACATATACAAAAGACCAGGTACTTGTTTCATGTGAAGTTTGAACAATTGTTAATTACACATATGCGATGTGTCATTGTTGATCTGCCATAACTGATGTCATCCTGATTCAATAGGTGCTGAAAATGGAGTGCCAAGTGCTTAATGGTCTGGGATATAATCTTTCTGTTCCCACAACTAAAACATTTCTCAGGTTAATGTCTCAGGATGACTAAACATATCATATCATATTTCTATTCCAATACGAAGTTTCTGTTCATCACTAACAAGCCTTTCCTTGAAATTTTATCAGGAGATTCCTTAGAGCAGCGCAGGCTTCTCACAAAGTAAGACTGGCATCCAACCATATTAGCACAGTTTTAATTCATTTTATATGTATGGCGCTGATCACTAACTTCTCAAACTACATTCCCAGGCTCCTTCTGTAACTCTGGGTTATCTGGCGAATTATCTCGCGGAGTTGACTTTGACCGATTACAATTTCCTGAGGTTTCTCCCTTCAGTGGTGGCAGCCTCGGCAGTCTTTCTTGCCAGATGGACACTTGACCAATCAGATCTCCCATGGGTTCGTAAGAAAACTCTGGATACAGACCTCTATTCACCATGTGAACAAGTATTTTTTGTCTCTAATATATTGTATTTCTTGTGCAGAACTGTACTCTGGAGCATTACACCTCATACAAAAGTTCTGATATTCAAATATGTGTATGCGCTCTATGGGAACTTCAGGGCAACACCAGCCAATGCCCCCTTAATGCCATACGTGAAAAGTATCAGCACAAAAAGGTATGCAATCAACATTTGCTGCTTGAGTTTCGCATGAATCTTTTTGTGTAAGCTTATACAGTTTTAGAATTACCTGACAACTTAGTTGTATTTCTCGTTGCAGTTTGAATGTGTAGCCAACATGTTGTCGCCGGAGCTGGCTCAGTTGCTCTTTAGTAGACAAGCTAACGACACCAATCCCCTGCTGATCAATGACTCTTAGCAGCATCAATCTCCTGACGACCGTGTGGCCGACAACTCGATTTTAGGAAGATCCTGTAGCTTCCTTCCCCCTCTGATCTAGGTGTGTTGTGTTCTCTGCCGAGCTGTTGTTTGTCCGACCTTTCTCGAGCCATGCAGTAGTAAGTGATGACTCGCATAAATATTGCTGGAACGTGATTAAGTTGGTGTGTAGGCTGCTGATGCCTTGGGTTGATAATTGTATGATGATCCTATCTGTATAATATCTGCGGGCTGCTTAATTTAACATAGATTTGCGTTGAATTGACTGTTTTCCAGAGTGTAGTGTAGTGTAATGCTCTTAAGATTATAAGAGCACTTGAATCCAGGATGATGTAACCTGCTAAAGACACATATTACTTGGTTTGTGAATGTAGCCTACGTTACGCTGAACAGGAGAGTTTTCTTTTCTTTGTTAAACTAGGCAAGTGAAGAGCCAGTAGGTAGCTTTATGCAATACTCCCTCCATCGCAAAATAAGTGTCTCAACTTTAGTATAACTTTGTACTAAAGTTAGTACAAACTTGAGACACTTATTTTGGGATGGAGGAAGTATGATTTAATAACTATGAAACTCTCCTGTGGCTCCTGTTGGGGGACTTTAATGAGATTCAATTTTTACACGAGAAGAAAAGTGGCAATCCAAGATCGCAACAGTACATGCATGCTTTTCAGAATGCTATAGATGATTGTGACATAAGGGATATTGGATATATGGGTCTCTTTTACTTGGCACAGAGGAAAAATAAGAGAGAGACTTGACCGAGGCCTTATCAATGATGCATGGTTACATGCAGCCTTAGAGAACCTGGAGTATAATCATTCGAATCACCGGCCATTGCTAGTGAATACTCCCTATGTTCCAAAATAAGTGTCTCAACTTTAAATTAACTTTGGTGTAAAGTTATACTAAGGTCAAGACACTTATTTTATGACGGAGGGAGTACAAAATTTTATGTCAGTCTTTGGCAGCTGGCAGTTGCAGAGAGTCAAAGCAATTCGAGGCTCTGAGAGATGAAATGTTCCAGGAAATGGTGCAAGCAGCGTGGGACAAGGTAGGGGCTGGTCCTACAGCGACATGTGTATATGATATGACAAACTTACACGTATGCATGGCTAGTTTCATGACTGGGATCAGTCGATCAGAGGGTGCTTAAGAAGCTAAAGAAACATCTTCGGAAAGCTCAAAGGGAATTAGAACAAGCTATGTCCGGCCCAGTGAATGATGAAAATGAGGAGAATTTTTTTGGCTGAACTTGTGGAATACTTGTTGGAGTTGGAAGAGATCCAATGGATGCAAAGATAGAGCTAATTGGCTAGAAAAATGCCGACCGGGCTTTTTTCATGCTTTTTTGCTTCGGCTCGTAGGAAAAGAAATTTTATAAAAAAAATTAAAGGATGAAAATGGCGATTGGTTATAAGGTATGCCATCTTTGAACCCCCATGTTTAAAATTATTTTGCTAATCTTTTCACATCCAAGTGCAGCATACATATCCTACCATTTTGCAAAAAAGTGGATTGTAAGGCCAACAAAAAAATAATGATATGCTATTGGCTCCATGTACTCTTGATGATGTTCGTAAAACAATTTGCAGTATTTGTGAGCTCAAGGCCCCTGGTGTGGATGACCTCCATGAAATTTTTAGTGTTGGCACATATGTTAGGTGATGAGATCACTAATGAAGTTTTGCATGCTATTAATTCAAGGCAGATACCAACTGAATGGAATGATAGTTCTACTGTTTTGATCTCAAAGGTTGATTCCGCAGAACGGGTAACTCAGTACATACCCATAGTCTTTGCAATGTCTTATACAAAGTTATTTTGAAGATGTTGGCTGCTCATTTGAAAAGTATTCTGCCTGACATTATTTCCCCCACACAAAGTGCCTTTGTCGCTGGAAGATTGACCACCGATAATAATCTTATTACTTATGAACATGTGCACAAAATAAAAATAAAAAAGCTGGCCAGTCATGTTTGTGTGCAGTGAAGTCAGATATGCACAAGTCTTATGCCCGTGTTGAGTGGATCTTCCTCGAATATCATGCAAAAGCTGGGATTTCATGAGCAATGGATTGAATTAATTATGGCTTGTGTTAGCTCAGTTAGCTATGAAGTGAGGTTTAATTCTCAGGAGACATAAACATTTACCCCTTCTAAGGGGATTGGGCAGGGAGACCCCCTCTCTTCCTACATGTTCATTATTTGTGCCAATGGTCTTTCTAGTATGCTGTAGCATGAAGAAGTTGATAGGATTGATGGGATTAGATTATATAGAAATGCACCTTCAATTTCGCACCTTTTATTTGTGAGGATTCTCTTATTCTCTTGAAAATAGATGTTCTAAATGCAACTTCCTCAGAACAAGTTGTAGCAACCCGACCCAAATGGATCGTAGTCTTTGTGCTTAAATGCTATCCCTGGATCGGTTTGCTAGCACACACAATACTTGATGAAATATAACAGAGTTCAATCACACATTTTATTACATCGGGGTCCTCAAAAAAGTATTTATTAGATAAATATGGATGAAGGCCAACTAAAATAAATAACTGCGGAAGCATTGAAGGTAAATGAGTCCATCCAACTCCACGACAAATGCTGAGTGCGGACAACGACCTATTGCACCTTAATCCTCGTCGAAAACTCTGAAACATGAGACGTTGCGGCCGTGTAGGTCAACACATGGAATATGTCGGCAAAGTCGCGGAGAGAACAGATAAAATAATAATATCACTATATGGCTGTGGTGGCTCTAGGTTAAGTTTTTGCATAAGCTAATTTTTCCCTAACCCAGGATAAAACAAATTTATTACTACAAAGTTGATGTCATTAATGAGATGGTTCTGCCAACGAAATTGTTATAACCCAAAGTTAATATTAACCCCAATTCAATTATAGTAGCCATGTCGAGAGTTCCTGATAGTTGCAATTCCAGAGGCTCAAGTTGTCCATAACCGGGGACACAACTAATAGATTAGTTTAATACTCTGTAGAGTTTTGTGCACTGGAGTTTTGTGCACTTTCCCCACAAGATTTGATACCTCATTGTACGTCCTCGTACCGCCTGGTGTTTGAGAACAGGATGACCGAAACATGGTCTTTCAGAGAGTTTCCCTGAACCACCTACAATGCCCATCCAATCCTACCATTCATCTACATCTCGTAGCACTGTCCGGTCAGAGTCACAACTAAGATCAACCAAGCCAGAGCCCATATTGACTTGCAGTTGCACAGGTAAGCTTCCGGTCTTGAAGTACCCATCTGTCTCTTTGAGACAGGGTGGAGCTTTCCTCATGATAACTGGCCTACTCCAGCTCACTAGGCAAATCCACTAGTACTCTAGGGTGCCCTTCAATCATTCCACGAGGTATATTGAAGTCTTGGTCTTGAAGTCTTGAAATCTTGAGGTTCTAGTCTTGATCAAAATATTCTTCACTCTCACAACTCCCATGTATCACTCATACCAACCCCCATCTACTAAAGCGTAGCATCATAATAATTTCATCGTTTTCTTGGGGCTTAGTAACATGGGTGTGGGTTCCAACCTCGTAATAGTACTCAAGATCAAAATTTCAACATTACCTACTTGATGCATGGTGGAAGGATGAAACTAATGCAATAAAAACATAGGTATTCACAAAGATGATAAAAGAGACTTGCCTTGGTGACGACCTTCAAACTCTGACGATTGATAGTATAAAGCTTTGCACTCCGAACAATCTAACGAAAGCAAACAATGACATAGCCACTACTCGGAATTCATAAGAACACATAAAAAACTTAGGAAAACCCAAATAAACCACAAAGTAAACTTTTGGACAGAAACAAAATTTAATAGAAGATAATTTATAAATTATTTTTTAACATAAAGGACATGTCATGAGCTTCTGAAAGTGCAACTAATCCCCGGTTGGTTTTAGTAATTCATAACAACATATATCTCATTGAACTAATATCCATTCAAGATAAATATTTTAAGATGTTCAATGTATGGAATGGCATGACATAGAGATGTGAACCCCTCAAAATGCTAAGGACAAGGATTGGCAAAAGCTCAAGACTCTACATTTTTGTTTAAGTGATCCAAGATCACATTGAGTCCATAGGAAACCCAATACTATTAAAAGGGGATGAGGTGTTGCTTAATGGTCTACTTGCTCAAAGTGCTTAGTGATATTGCTCCAAAACCCTCGGCCACTTTTCTATCCAAATATGTCCAAAACCTAAACTCCAACTTGGCCCCACCGATATCTTTCATCCGGAGCCATCGAGTTTATTTTGACATAGCCACTGCCAAAACCATAACGATTCGGTCACACCGATACGGATCTCGGTCTCATCGAGGTGGTCTTGCTAGCTCTCTGTGACTTGTTGCATTCTCTTCGTCTCACCAAGTTGCTGCAATCGGTCCCACCAAGTTGGCCTGACAGATTCTCTGTTGCTCATTGCACTCATTTCGGTCTCACCGAGTTGTTGCAATCAGTACCGTCGATATGAAGTTTGCCCTAAGCCCTAGCACTCGGTCCCACTTAGTTGTACCAGTCGGTCCCACTGAGATTCCACGTTCATATTTTTGAACAGATCGGTGCCACCGAGTTTCCTAATTGGTGCCACCGAGATGGGTAAAAGTGTGTAACACTTAGATTTTGTGTAGAGGCTATATATACTCCTCCACCCCTTCTTCCTCATTGAGGAGAGCCATCAAAACATGTCTACGCTTCCACCATTCATTTTCTGAGAGAGAACAACCTACTCATGTGTTGAGATCAAGAGATTCCATTCCTACCATTTGAACCTTGATTTCTAGCCTTCACCAAGTTTTCCACTCAAATCCTTCTTCACCATATCCAAATCTGTGAGAGAGAGTTGAGTGTTGGGGAGACTATCATTTCAAGCACAAGAGCAAGGAGTTCATTGTCAACACACCTTCTATTACCTTTTGGATAGTGGTGCCTCCTAGATTGGTTAGGTGTCGCTTGGGAGCCTCCGTCATGATGTGGAGTTGAACCAAGAAGTTTGTAAGGGCAAGGAGGTCGCCTACTTCGTGAAGATCTACCCGAGTGAGGCAAGTCCTTCGTGGGCGATGGCCATGGTGGGATAGACAAGGTTGCTTCTTTGTGGACCCTTCGTGGGTGGAGCCCTCCATGGACTCGCGCAATCGTTACCCTTCGTGGGTTGAAGTCTTCATCAACGTGGACGTACGATAGCACCACCTATCAGAACCACGCCAAAAATCTCCGTGTCTCCATTGAATTTTGCCTTCTCCAAACCCTTCCCTTTACCTTCATACTAGTAAGCGTGCACATGGAATTCACGTGAACTGAAATTACATACTTAGATTACGAAAGATATATTACAGATCGCTTTGTCCTACAAAGGAGAGGGAAGCTATAATTCATCATCGTTTTCATGTCATGATTCGTATCCCGCCTTTTTTAATTAAACCAATACACCGAGCAATATATACAAGCCACACACAAAAACACATTGTCATACTGTTTTTTAACTGCGCATTGTCACTTCCTTTAATCGCTTCTATGAACAAGATGTATTGGATAACTTCTACTATCAATTTGTCATTTCATTTCATTAGCACTTCTACGTCCCAGGGTAGCAAAGCGAAGGAAGCTCCATGTACAAAAATAAATACTCTTTTGCGTGTTAAAAATATGTCTATGGACTTTCATAACCAGTGTGTTAGTTCCATGTTTCACGGAAGTGTTTTATAATGTGAAACCCAATCCAACTCCTAGGAGAACATGCTCCTGCATGCCAAAAATTCTTGTATCAAAATGTAAAAAAAATTTGAAAAAAATATGCGTTCATGGTCACATTCAAATGCTACCTGCAAATTTTTAGGTGGAAAGCTACAATATTTTGACCTGTGCAAAAAAAATAAAATACCAAATGTTATACTTAATTTTATTTTTCACCAAGGAAGCACTGCTATCCTGCTTTGCATGAAAATTGTTAAGCATGTTTGTTACACTGACAAATCAAGTCTGGTGTGTTGATCATGTTCCTTCGTAAAAAAGGTCTTTCAGTCGTGTGGTTCTCTTGTTTTGACAACTGTCTGTAATGGAATAGATCCAGGTGGTAATTTTGTGATAGTTTGCATGATGCGTCAAGTATAGATGTTGGCACTCTCATGATGTCTTAGCAAAGAAACGTGACTATATTACTTCCACGATAGAAATTGGGAATGTTGACCTCCAAATGCACACACAAAACAAATAAAGGAGATTCCAAATGATATTACATGTCTCATTGTGTCTACTCTATTTATTTGTCATGTCTGCTGCTATATCCTCTTTTACTATCTAAGCATGTGCATCTAGTGGTTAAATCTACCTGCACAAAAAAATAAGCACATGCTTGAGAGAAAGTCGAAATGTACAACATATGTTTCTCTCAGAAACATGAGTGCTTTGCCTCCAAACGTTCAAACCCCTTGGGGAATAATCTGTTTACCTGGGTGCAAAAGGAGTCATTCGTGATGGATTTTTCCATATTAATTAAAACCCAACTTGGCAAAAAAATGTTGTTATAACCTTAGAGTTGCAATGAACTGACAAAAAAGTTTAATTGGCTATGAAACTCACTGTACTTATCAAAACTGTAATCAGAGTTCCATAGCCAGAGAGGCAATTCCCGGCCTGGATTTTCTAGACACCAAACCTGGAATATCAAAGAGCAATGGTTTAGTCAATGAACAAACCTACGCGGGAGCATTAGTCCAAGAACTGAAGCTTCATATCAACTCTCAAAAGTAGAAGATGGATACAAACTAAAGCTTCATGTAAAGTCATTTCTTTAAGATGTTGTACATTCCAGCTAGGGCATCTCCAACGGCAACCTGCAAAAAACCTTTCGCATCCGTCCGCGGACAGGGGGCCAGTCCGCTGACATGGATGTGGGAGGAAGTCATCCAACGCTAGCCGCATACATTTCAAACTATTTTTCAACAAACCGGATGAAATTCATGCAAACACGGGCGTATTTCGTACAAACATGACGGATTTCATACAAACACGGCGGATTTAACTACATATTGAACATTTAGAACCAAAAAAAGACCCGCCCCTAAACCTAACCTATGCCGGCCGGTGGCGGCGGCCAGCGTGCAAGCCCTTGTCGTCTTCCTTCTGTCGTCTCCATGAGCATCGGCAATAAGACCGATGAAGTGAAGGTGCGGTCTCCAGCAAGGGAGAGTAAAACACGAGAGATGGACCGACCCACATGGGGCACAAGGCACCGCCGCCTCCCGTGGCCGAGTCATCCTCGGAGGAGTCCGCGACATGTCTGTTGCTGATATAAGCGAGCAACAGAAACATATGTTTCACCGAAATCAATACCTTCTACCTGTGTATACCCTTGAGCGACAAGATGTGCTTTGTTTATCACAACAATGCCATTTGCATCTTGCTTATTCCGGAATATCCATTTGGTGCTAATGATATTGTGCCTCTTAGGATTCAGTCTGTCAACCAATTCCCACACATCATTCAATTTGAATTGCACCAAATCTTCTTTCATGGCATTCATCCAATAGGGATAATTCATGGCTTCCTCATACTTGGTAGGTTCTTTCAATGAGATAAAGGAGAAACTGCCACAGTAGTTAGCTAAATGAGTGCGAGAATGAGTTGTGGGTCGATAACTTGGATTCTCTAGATCTTCAAGAATTAATGCAGGGTCAACTCGATTAGCCACTCGTAGATGAGGATTTCCATCTTGATGATCATTTTCATTTTCCTAAGCATCAGCATCGGGATTGGCATTTGTGTTGCCATTTTGATTGGCATTAGCATTCTGGTTGCCATTTGTGTTCGGAGTGGCATTTTCTTTGGCAGTGGCTTGGCGTGTTCTGCTTTGAGTCATGGGAATCATCATCATCCTTAGAGCCAGGTATATTTCCTTCGACTGGCCTGATGCTCCCAATGGCCATTAGCTGAATAGCCTCTGAAATCGGTGGTTCATCTATCACATTAGGCAGGTGCTCCTTGTGGGAGTCGTTAGATCATCTGAAAGTGCAACTATCCCTAGGTGGTTTTGGTATTTCCTAACAACATATAGCTCATTGAGCTAACATTATTCCAAGATAAATATTTCAGGAAAAGCTCAATGAATGGCATGGCATGGATGAGAAAAGTGGACCCCTCAAAATACTAAGGATAAAAGGATTGGCTCAAGCTCAAAGCTCAAGACTCTACATTTTATATTTTAGTGATCCAAGATCACATTGAGTCTATAGGAAAAGCCAATACTATCAAGGAGGGATGAGGTGTTGCTTAATGAGGTTCTTGCTTCATAGTGCTTACTGATATGCTCCAAAACCCTCAACTACTTTCCCACATCCACATATGACCTAAACCAAAAGTCAAACTCGGCCCCACCGATTCTTTCTATCCGCCGCCACCGAGTTCAGATGTCATAGCCACTGCCACAAACCCTAGGCAAATTGGTCTCACCGATAGGGATCTCGGTCTCACCGAGATGGGATTGTAATCTCTCTATTTCCCTTCCTAACGTTTCGGTACCACCGAGATGAGCGATCGGTCCCACCGAGATTGCAATGTAAACTCCCTGTTTCCTTTTCGTAACATTTCGGTCCCACCGAAATGAGCGAACCGGTCCCACCGAGTTTACCTGACCAACTCTCTGGTTAGCTTATTACCAAAATCAGTTCCACCGAGTTTGTGTAATCGGTCTCACCGAGATTACATTATGCCCTAACCCTAATCATATCGGTCCTACCGAGTTTCATGTCGGTCCCACCGAAAATCCTAACGGTCGCTAGATTTGCTGAATCGGTCTGACCGAGTTTATCAATTCGGTCCCACCAAGTTTGGCAAGTTGTGTGTAACGGTTAGATTTTGTGTGGAGGCTATATATACCCCTCCACCTCCTCTTCATTCGTGGAGAGGGCCATCAGAACGAACCTACACTTCCAACTTGCATTTTCTAAAAGAGAACCACCGACACTTGTGTTGAGGCCAAGATATTCCATTCCTACCATATGAATCTTGATCTCTAGCCTTCCCCAAGTTGCTTTCCACTCAAATCTTCTTTCCACCAAATCCAAATCCTGTGAGAGAGAGTTGAGTGTTGGGGAGACTATCATTTGAAGCACAAGAGCAAGGAGTTCATCATCAACACACCATTTGTTACTTCTTGGAGAGTGGTGTCTCCTAGATCGTCTAGGTGTCACTTGGGAGCCTCCGACATGATTGTGGAGTTGAACCAAGGAGTTTGTAAGGCAAGGAGATCGCCTACTTCGTGAAGATCTCCCGCTAGTGAGGCAAGTCCTTCGTGGGCGATGGCCATGGTGGGATAGACAAGGTTGCTTCTTCGTGGACCCTTCGTGGGTGGAGCCCTCCGTGGACGCGCGCAACCGTTACCCTTCGTGGGTTGAAGTCTCCATCAACGTGGATGTACGATAGCACCACCTATCGGAACCACGACAAAAACATCCGTGTCTCCAATTGCGTTTGAATTCTCCAAACCCTTCCCTTTACATTCTTGCAAGTTGCATGCTTTACTTTACGCTGCTCATATACTCTTTGCATGCTTGCTTGAATTGTGTTGAGATTGCTTGACTTGTGCTAAGATAGCTAAAATCTGCCAAAGACTAAAATTGGGAAAAGGATAAGTTTTTATTTGGTGAAGTAGTCTAATCACCCCCCTCTAGACATACCTTCATGTGCCTTACGTGCAAACTTGGAATTATGATTCATGTCACAAATATAGCAAGGTGCACCAAAAACACGTAAATAAGAAATATTTGGTTTCTTGCCAGTGATAAGCTCATATGAAGTTTTCTTAAGGAATTTGTGAAGATAAACATGATTCAAAACATGACAAGCAGTGTTAATATCATCATCCAAGAAGCAAATGGGAATTTTATAGTTACTTGGCATTGTTCTCGCCATCTCGATGAGATTTCTATTCTTTCGCTCAACTACTCCATTCTGTTGGGGAGTGTATGTGGAAGATAACTCATGAGTTATACCATTTTTGTCGTGAAATTTTTTGATATGAGTATTTTTTAACTCGGTACCATTGTCGTTTCTGACATGCTTAATTCTCACATCATATTCATTTTGGGCTTTCTTGGCGAATCTTTTGAAGATGTCTTGGGTGCAGGTTTTGTCTTCGAGAAAGAATACCCAAGTGTAACGAGAGAAATCATCAATAATAACCAGACCATAATGACTGCCTCCGGAACTTGCATAGTTTTGAGGTCCGAATAAATCCATGAAGAATTTCCAGATGTCTTGTTGTGGTCATGATAGCTTTTGACGAATGATACTTCTTGGCAAATTTACCGACCTCACACGCAACACAGAGACAATCCTTGTAGAATTTTACATTAGGAATGCCGCAGAGATGATTTTTGTTCATGAGAGTCTACAAATTTCTCAAACCTGCATGACCAAGTCTTCGGTGCCACAGCCATCCTTCGGTTGCTTTCGCAAGCAAACAAGTTTGGACTGAGGGACCCTTAGACAAATCCATAATATATAAATCACCTTTTCTATTTCCCTCGAAAACGAAGGAATTGTCAAAGGCCATAAAGACGATGCATTTGGATATAGAGAAAAGAACTAGCATGCCTAGATCACGAAGCTTGCCAACTGACATGAGATTGAATCCAAGAGACTGAACAAGTAAAACATCATCAATGTTCTTGTGTTTGGATATAGCAAGTTTACCTAACCCAATTACCTTACCTTTGTTGTTGTCGCCAAAAGTAATATACTTCAGAGATGAAGCAGTTAAGTTGGGGTCGACAAATAACAACTTGTCTCCGGTCATATGACTAGTGCAACCACTATCCATTATCCATCGGTACACCCGGAGACATATTCCTTTTCTTGCAAAGCTTTAGCCATGAAGCAGTAGGCAGGAGATTCATCGTCGCTTGAATGATTCTCGAAGAAGTTTCATGCAGGGGTGGAGGCACATGCTATACCAGCCATGCGGGAGTCAGAATTCTCACAGGATTCATCAGCTTCTTCGGAATCAGATGACTCTTCTTCATTGGAGTCCATATCCTTGCCGATGTAAGCCCTGGCCTTGCGAGAGGTATTCTTTTGGTTGCAGGAGGACTTGGAGGGATTCCTTGAGGAAGATCTTGAAAAAGACTTGGAGGCGGAACCGTCCTTCTTCTTGAAGAACTTCTTTGTTTTCTTCTCATCATCGGAGTCGTAGTTCTTGCTCTTGCCCTTGCCATGGTTGTTTCCTGAATCATATCTTCCACTGGCACGGATTTCAGCTTCCCAAAGAGGGCAGTCTGAAATGAAATTTCCTAGTTTTTTGCACTTGAAGAGGGTGTAATCTCTAGTAGGTTTTGATGAAGATTTTGAACCACCAGAGTTGCTGGATCCTTTCTTCTGGAACTGATTCTTCATGTGAAGGTGCTGGAATCTTTTCGTGATTAA
This sequence comes from Triticum aestivum, assembly GCF_018294505.1. Lineage (NCBI taxonomy): Eukaryota > Viridiplantae > Streptophyta > Magnoliopsida > Poales > Poaceae > Triticum > Triticum aestivum. The sequence goes on from NC_057807.1 coordinate 187,016,395, forward strand.
TGCGAGATGGTTGCTGATTCTTTCTAGGTCATCTGAATCTTCTTTGTCATTTCCTTGTAAGGAAGAGTCATCCACAACCTTGAGAGCATGACTTTTGCGGTGACCCGAGCCATAGAGATCTCTCTTTTTCTTCTTCTTGTTCCTCGTGGGTGTTTAGCCTTTCCGTGATGTCAGCATAGTTGAGATCTTTGAAATCAGGCCGTTCCCTAATCATCAGAACTAGTGTGTCGAATGAACTGTCAAGAGAACGAAGTAGTTTCTTCACAACTTCGTGATTAGTGATGTGTTTGGCGCCGAGACCTTGCAGCTCATTTGCAATGTCACTCAGACGGCCGAAAGTTGCTTACAACTTTCATTTCCGATTTGCTTAAACCGATTGAATTTCGCCCGAAGAGTATCAATGCGAGCTTCTTTTTGAGTTGAAACACCCTCATTTATATTTTCGAGATTGTCCCACAATTCCTTCGTAGTTTCACACTCACGATAGCGAAGAAATTTAGCGCGAGAAACAGCCATTTTCATCTTTATCTTGAGCATCCATCTGATTGAGTTTCTTCTCTTGGTCAGTGGGGACTTGGGGCACTTCAACCGTGAATCCATTCCGCACCACGTTCCACATATCATCATCAATAGCTCGAAGACAAATCTTCATCTTCTCGTTCTAGAAGGGATAGTCCGTCCCACCAAAGATAGGAATCATGAGATGCAACTTGTAGCTCACTGAATACATACTTAAACTCCAAGGTGGTTAGACCAAAATGAGCAGAGTCAAGGCGTACCTTGCTCTGATACCAATTGTAGGAACGAAGTCTGTCTACTAGAGGGGGGGGGGGGTGAATGGGAGTTCTAAAATTCCTGCGGAAATATCAAAACTCTTGTAACCCTGTAAACAGTGTACAATGAGCGAATGTAAACTAACGAGTGGAAACGAAAAGCATGCATCGATACAAATCACATGATTGAAACCGTCCGAATGTAAAGAGGAGTAGCAGAGGTAACCAGTGATGCTCGATGGTGACAAGGTATTTGGTAGACCAGTCCATCCTTCTGCACAAGGACTACGTCTTGTTGGAGGGGTTGTGACTTAACACGGAAGATAAACTCTCCTCGCCCTATTCTCCTCGACAATTGGTTCGTCAACCGATGATGACCACTCGTGGTAGATACTTGAGGTGATCTCTGAACCTTTATAGACTTCTTCTCTGATAACCACAATTACTCTTGGTCTCTGAAGAAATTGACACCTAACCGTCTAGAGAGTTTGCAGCTCTCAAGAGTACTAGGGGGAGCGTACTGGACTTAGATTGGAGTGATGTTGAACCACTATCTAATTTTTCAGCTCTAGGGTTTTCTCTTAGTGGATTTTAAACTCAAATCACTCTAAAGAGGGGGTTGCTCAATAATATTCTCACAATCAAACGGAGCATCAATCGAACAACGCTGGTGCGGGGTGGCTATTTATAGCCGCAACCTTCCTTGGTGGGAAATGACCATTTTGGACACGTGGTAACATTACTTGAGGACCAAGTAATGCCAACTCCTCAGTCAGAGACAAATATCACATAGCAAAGAAGAGCACAATCTCTTGCTGGAAAGTATTTGCTCGAAACACAAAGAGATTTCTGTCGCAACTTTCATAGGATTTGGGTTTAGCATCAGAGAATCAAAGCTGCAAACTCTACACCCCTCTTAATAGTATGGTGGTCCTATGACTCAATAAGTAGAAGAGAGACAACGAAATAAATGCTACGTATTCACTTCGTCTTCAATCTTCTCGTCCGCAGTCACTTCCTTCGGACGAGCACCGAACCAATTGCTTCATGTCAGCAATTTTTGAGGGGTCACTCTTGTTATCACAATCTTCGGTGATAACCTTCACTGCCATCCAGGTGATTATCTTCGGTGTTTGAATCAAACTCCTCTTGACTCCAGGGCCCTGTTGCTTTGTGTGCACTATCAAACACATAAGTCCCATACTGTTTATGTCAACAAACTCTGAAACATACAAAGGGAAATTATTGCACCAACATAGTAGGTAATAGGGATGCTGAAGGAACTATGCCCTAGAGGCAATAATAAAGTTATTATTTATTTCCTTAATTCATGATAAATGTTTATTATTCATGCTAGAATTGTATTAACCGGAAACTTAGTACATGTGTGAATACATAGACAAAACATATAGTCACTAGTATGCCTCTACTTGACTAGCTCGTTAATCAAAGATGGTTATGTTTCCTAACCATAGACATGTGTTGTCATTTGATGAACGGGATCGAATCATTAGGAGAATGATGTGATGGACATGACCCATCCATTAGCTTAGCATTATGATCGTGTTAGTTTCATTGCCACTGCTTTCTTCATGACTTATACAAGTTCCTCGGACTATGAGATTATGCAACTCCCGAATACCGAAGGAATACTTTTTGTGCTACCAAACATCAGAACGTAAAAGGGTGATTATAAAGGTGCTCTACAGGTGTCTCCGAAGGTGTTTGTTGGGTTAGCATAGATCGAGATTAGGATTTGTCACTCCGTGTTTCGGAGAGGTATCTCTGGCCCCTCCCGGTAATACCCATCACTATAAGCCTTGCAAGCATTGTGACTAATGAGTTAGTTGAGGGATAAAGTATTATGGAACGAGTAAAGAGACTTGCCGGTAATGATATTGAACTAGGTATTGAGATACCGACAATCGAATCTCGGGCAAGTAACATACCGATGACAAAGGGAACAACGTATGTTGTTATGCAGTTTGACCAATAAAGATCTTCATAGAATATGTAGGAACCAATATGAGCATCCAGGTTCCACTGTTGGTTATTGGCCGGAGACGTGTCTCGGTCATGTCTACATAGTTTTCGAACCCGTAGGGTCCGCATGCTTAACATTCGATGAAGATTGGTATTATGAGTTTATGTGTTTTGATGTACCGAAGGTAGTTCGGAGTCCCGGATGTGATCATGTACATGACGAGGAGTCTTGAAATGGTCGAGACATGAATATTGATATATTGGAAGCCTATGTTTGGACATTGGAACGGTTCCAGGTGAGTTCGGGCATATACCGGAGTACCGAGTGGTTATCGGAACCCTCTGGGAAGTATATGGGCCTTATTGGGCCATAGTGGGAGAGAGGAGGAGGCGGCCAGGTGGAGGGCACCCACCAAGCCCAATCCGAATTGGGTGGGGGTCCGGCCCCCCCTTTCCGTCCTCCCTCTCTCCCCCTTCCTTCTCTCCTAGTCCAACTAGGGAAGGGGGGGGGGGATCCTACTCCCGGTGGGAGTGGGACTCCTCCAGGGCGCACCATAGAGGGCCGAACCTCCCCCTCCTCCACTCCTTTATATACGGGGGAGGGGGGCACCCCATAGACACACAAGTTGACATTGTTTAGCCGTGTGCGGTGCCCCCTCCACAGTTACACACCTCGGTCATATCGTCGTAGTGCTTAGGCAAATCCCTGCGCCAGTAACTTCATCATCACCGTCACCATGACGTTGTGCTGACGAAACTCTCCCTCGGCCTCAACTAGATCAAGAGTACGAGGGACGTCCCCGAGCTAAATGTGTGCTGATCGTGGAGGTGCCGTACGTTCGGTGCTAAGATCGGTCGAGTCATGAAGACGTACGACTATATCAACCGCGTTGTCATAACGCTTCCGCTTTCGGTCTACGAGGGTACGTGGACACACTCTCCCCTCTCGTTGCTATGCATCACATAGATAGATCTTGCATGATCATAGGAATTTTTTTGAAATTACCGCATTCCCCAACAGTGGTATCAGAGCCAGGTTTATGCGTAGATGTTATATGCACGAGTAGAACACAAAGTATTATGGGTGATAATAGTCATACTGCTTACCAGTATGTCATACTTTGATTCAGCGGTATTGTTGGATGAAGCGGCTCAGACCGACATTACGCGTACGCTTACGCGAGGCTGGTTCTACTGACGTGCTTTGCACATAGGTGGCTGGTGAGTGTCTGTTTCTCCAACTTTAGTTCAATCGAGTGTGGCTACGCCCGGTCCTTGTTGTCGGCGTTCTGGGAACGGGGGTCCTCGGACTTGCCTGCCCGCGGCCCGCGGCGTGGCTCCACCAGTGGTCCAGTATGGCCTGTCTTCGTAAACCAACACTCAAGACCCTCGCGAGGGGCCAAGCCTCGCGGGGCGGACGACACAAGGCCTCCTCAAAGGCGGCCTCACCAGGCAGGCTCACGAGGGAGGCAGAGAGATCAAGGCAAGGGGTACCTCGCGAGGTTCCCGTGACGCAAACCTTGGCGACCAAGGCCAGGTGGGCGTCAGGCGGGCGCCAGCGTGCACAGTGTCCTTGTTTACCCTTTGGTGCTGGGGGGGGGAGCGTAAGCGCGGAGTACCAAGGCATCAGGCAAAGGTTTCCATATCGGTGCAACAAGACCAAGACCAGCAGGACAACAGGACGGAGGTCATCGTGGAGCCTAAGACAGCGTCATCACCAGCGCCTTTGACAGGCGAAGACCACCTTTAGTCAGGATAACTTGTACTAGTTGTCCGCTTTCAAAATGGCCGTTGTTGGATCCCTCCCCGCTCAATATTTGGGGAGAGGACATGGGCCTCTATAAATAGGGCTAGCCACCACAGTCGAAGGGACGGATCAATTCCTCCCCGAACACACCACACCAGCTCAAGAACACCTCCCCTCAGGAAGTTGTTCTTCCCTTGTACTGTTCATCATCAGCCCAAGAGGCAATCCACCACCACCACACAGGAGTAGGGTATTACACCACAATGGTGGCCTGAACCTGTATAAATCTGGTGTCTCTTGTGCTGTGAGTTCGTTGAGCTAGCTTAGGGATCGCGGCGAGGCTGAGAGCAAGATTCGGTAGGGGGAAATCTTCGTGCGCACCCCCAGTGTTTGAACCTCAAGGGTTTTGCCGGAACCCGAAATCCGACATTTGGCGCGCCAGGTAGGGGTGCGCCAGAGCTCTTCCTTCCGTCAACCCGCACTCCGCCAACACCGCACTTCGCCCTCATGGCGGACTTCGCGCTTCCGGCTCCGGCAACCGGCGCCAGCGCTGGGGCCAGTGGGCTCCGAGCCTTGGCCCCCGCCTTGCGGCAGGTGCACTGGCCGCACAAGTTCAAGCCAGAGACGCCGCCGCGCTATGATGGCGCGGAGGACCCGACGGTTTTCCTGCCGGCGTACGAGGAGGCCGTCCTCAAGGCTGGAGGCGACGACAAGGTCATGGCCAACTGGCTTCCCATGGCCCTTACTGGCGTCCTACGCGCGTGGCTGCTCAACCTTCTGTCTTCTTTCATGGCCTCCTGGGAGGAGCTGTGCGACCTCTTCATCGCCCACTACGTGGCGCCGGCACCCCCGGTCGCCAGAGCTCTCCTAGGCGGCTCACAGGCGCCACCCTCAGACCGCCACGCAAAGCCGTTCTTTTGCCGGATCAGCACCGTCGTCCCACAGCAAGGGGCTCCCCCGGGTTGGGTGGTGCCCAAGGCCGACCCGACCTTTGACTCGGAAGATCACCCCGTCAACACCGCCTGCTCGGGTGCGCTCCCGAGTCTCTACACGCCCACCATTTGCCAGGTGGCCGTCACCAAGACCCTCATCGATGGTGGTGCCGGCCTCAACATGCTCTCAGTGGAGGCCTTCGGCCTCCTCCACGTACCGTTGGAGCGGCTCTGACCCAGCAAGCCCTTCTCAGGCATCAGAGGCGGTTCCTCCAGTTCCCTGGGGCAGATCCGCCTTCCCGTGACCTTTGGCACCCGCGACAACTATCGCACAGAGCTGGTCCACTTCGACGTTGCTCAGATCGGCCTCCCGTACAACGCCATCCTCGGATACCCTGCCCTGGCTCAGTTCATGGCAGCAACCCATCCGGCCTACAACCTCATGAAGATGCCCGGGAACGATGGCGTCCTCACCATAGCTGGAGATGCCAAGGAGGCTCTTATGGCGCTCAAGCTGGCCCTCAAGGCCGCCGCGGCGGTGCAGCCCACCGACGCGGACACCTCCAAGGCCAAGGAAGTTGCACCGACCAAAAATAAGCAGCTGTTCACTCAGGATAAGGAGGAGACCAAGCAGGTGCGAGTTGAGGAAGATGGGTCCTCGGGAGCCACCTTCACCATAGGTGCCGACCTCGACCCCAACCAAGAGAAGGCGCTGGTGAAATTCTTGCGTGCGAATAAGGAGGTGTTCGCGTGGGAACCCAAGCAGCTAGTGGGGGTCCCAAGGGAGGTGATTGAGCATCACCTGAATGTGTGCCCCAATGTACGCCCTGTGAAGTAGAAGGCGAGGCGGCAGTCCATGGAGAAGCAGGCCTTCATCTCCAAGAAACCCGCAAGCTAGAGGCAACATGTGTTCTTCGCGAGGTTCGCTACCCCGAATGGCAGGTAAACCCTGTTGTCGTGCCAAAAAAAGGGGGAAAGGAGCGCATGTGCATCGACTTCACCAATCTCAACAAGGCCTTCCCCCAAGATCCGTTCCCGCTCCCCCGCATCGACTAAATCGTCGACTCCACCACCGAGTGCGACCTGCTGTGTTTCCTGGATGTGTTTTCGGGTTATCACCAGATCAAGATGGCTGTGGAAGACGTAGAGAAGATAGCCTTCCTGACCCCGTGTGGGGTATACTGCTACACTTGCATGCCGTTCGGGTTGCGCTACGCGGGCGCAACCATCCAACGGCTGATGCACATTGCCTTGGGCCAGCAGCTCGGGGATAACGCCGAGGCTTACGTCGACGACATTGTGGTGATGTCTCGGGAGGCAAGGACCTTAATCCAGGACTTAGAGGAGACCTTCGCGAGCCTTCGCCAGGTAGACCTGCGACTCAACCCAGAGAAGTGCGTGTTCGGCGTCCCTTTAGGCAAGCTGCTGGGCTTCCTCGTGTCCCATAGGGGGATCAAGGCCAACCAGAGAAGGTCAAGGCAACCGAAGACTTGTGTCCACCGCAAACCCTCAGAGAAATGCAGAAGCTCACCGGTCGCGTGACCGCGTTAGGACGCTTCATCTCCAAGCTGGGGGAGCGCGCCCTACCGTTCTTCAAGTGATGAAGAAAAAGGGGCCGTTTGAGTGGACACAGGAGGCCGACTAAGTGTTTCAAGACCTCAAGAAATACCTGACCAACCCTCCCGTGTTGTTGGCACCGCGCCCGCTCAAGCCCCTGGTGCTCTACCTTGCCACCACTCCTTACTCCTCCAGCACCGCCCTGGTCGCGGTTCGGGAGGAACGCTAGGCTAAGGCCGCGTCCCGCCCAGCCACGGCCTTAGCCGGGATGGCACAAGACAAGGAAAGCCTCGTGAGGACCGTGACAGCGGCATCAGAGGACCAAGCTCAACAGGAAGATGCCCCTAGGGCTGGAGAGGCCACACCAAGCAACCAGGCGCTGGGGGTTCCATTGTCTCAAGAGGCGCCTCAACCTCCAGAAGACGCAGGCCTCGTCAACGCACCCACCCTTGTCAAGCACCCGGTGTACTTCGTCAGCACGATGTTGCGGGATGCAAGGTCACGATACCCCATGCCCCAGAAGCTCTTACTCGCGCTCTTCGTGGCCTCGTGTAAGCTATGGCACTACTTTCAAGGTAACCCCATCAAGGTCGTCTCAGCCTACTCATTGGAAAGGGTCCTCAGGAGCCCCAACTCCGCTGGGAGAGTCGCCAAATGGAACATCGAGCTGCAGGCGTTTCAGTTGGAGTTCAGCACAACCAGGGTCGTCAAGGGAGACACGCTTGCTGATTTCGTGCCCGAGTGGACGGACGCACCGGAGCTCAAGATGGACGAGGATCGGTCTCTCTCCCCAGGAAGTGAGGCACCAGATGGCCGGGTTGTGTATTTCGATGGTGCCTTCTCGCGGCAGGGCGCGGGGGCTGGCACAGTGCTGATATCACCCACTCAGGACAAGCTCTACTACGCCGTACAACTCTATTTCCAGCAGGGCGAGAAGGTCTCCAACAACATAGCAGAATACGAGGGCCTCATAACAGGCCTGAAAGCTGCAGCAGTACTGGGAGTGAAGCGCCTCGTCATCAAGGGCGATTCGCAACTCCTCGTCAACTTCTCCAACAAGGTGTACGAGCCGAAGGACGAGCACATGGAAGCATATCTCGCGGAAGTGCTCAAGATGGAGAAGCAGTTCTGGGGGCTGGAGTTGCAGAATGTGCCCCACGGCACCATCCAAGAGGCTGATGACATCGCCAGGAGGGCATCCAAATGGCTGCCTCAGGAGCCTGGCGTTTTCGAGGAACGACTCTTCAAGCTGTCGGCGGCACCACCACTTTCATGAACGGCACAGCCTCGGGAAGAACTCCCTCAGCCACCTGCCACAGGAGCCCCGACCTGTGGCCCGACCTTGGGAGTGCGCCTACTCTTGGCGCTGGAGCCTCAGGAGGGATGCTGGACCAAGGAATTCAAGGAATACCTGACACAAGGGACGCTGCCGGAGAAGAAGGAGGACGCGGAGCGCGTGGCCCGGCAGGCCATGACCTACTGCATTCAAGACGGTGAGTTATACCGGAAGCGGCCGAATGAAGTTTCCTTGCGTTGCATCTCCAGGGAACAGGGGAAAGAGCTGCTAGCCGACATACACGGTGGAGATTGTGGACACCACTCTTCTTCATGGACACTCGTCGGTAAGGCATTTCGCAGTGGGTTCTACTGGTCTATGGCACTCAATGACGCGACCGAGATGGTGAAGTCCTACGAAGCCTACCAATTCCACGCCAAGCTGATCCATCAGCCGGCGCAAGGCCTGCAGACCATCCCGCTCTCGTGGCCATTCGCGGTCTGGGGGCTGGATATCTTGGGCCCATTCCCTCGAGCGCCTGGGGGCTACCGCTACCTCTACATCGCCATCGACAAGTTCACCAAGTGGGTGGAGGTGGAAGCAGTCCGCACCATCCCAGCTTGTTCCGCAGTCAAGTTCATCAAGGGCCTCGTGAGCCGGTTTGGGGTCCCTAACCGCATCACCATCAACATCAGTTCGTAGTTCACCAACAATCTCTTCAAAACGTATTGTGCTAACCTTGGAACGCAGATCTGCTACGCTTCGGTGGCGCACCCTTGGAGCAACAACCAAGATGAACACGCCAACGCGGAGGTCCTGAGGGGCCTCAAGACCTGGACCTTCAAGAAGAAGCTGGAGGCATGCGGCAGGGGCTGGCATGATGAGCTCCAGTCTGTGTCGTGGTCCATCCGCACTACCGCCACCAAGCCAACGGGCGAGACCCCGTTCTTCCTCGTCTACGGAGCAGAAGCGGTTCTCCCTCAGGAGGTCAGGCGTCGCTCCGCGCGGGTCTTGGCGTTCGATGAGGCACAACAGGGCGCCATGCGGGGGATGGACCTCGTGCTAGGGGAGGAACGCCACCGTGAAGCCACGCTACAGGAGGCAAGATACCAGCAGGTGCTGCGGTCGTATCACTGTCACAGCATCCGCCCCAGGACGCTCGAGGTAGGTGACCCCGTACTGAGGCGGGTGCTCTCCAGGGAAGGGAAACATAAGCTTTCACCCATGTGGGAGGGCCCGTTCAAGGTCGTCCACGTCTCCAGGCCTGGCGCCGCGTGCCGGGAGACTTAGGATGGGGTACCCATCCCGAACGCCTGGAACATCCAACACCTCTGGAAGTTCTACCCCTGAAGAAAGGCCTGGTGCCTGTAAAGAAGGCCCAGTGCCTGTGAAGCTCGCCGCCTGAAGAAAGGCCCGGTGCCTGTGAAGAAGGCCCAGTGCCTGTGAAGCTCGCCGCCCGTGACACTCTCATGTAATAAAGAGTGGGGCTGTACACACCCCGGAGTCTCAGGAGTGCCGCCCTTGGGCCTCGGGGGCTCCCTCCCACGCCCAGTGGCAGCACTTAGCTCCGCACTGGTGAGAAGACGTCGAAGACTAGACTAGGTGCCGGACGTGGCTTTTCATTTGCTTTCTGCAGTTGGCTCGCTCTTCTTTGTTTGAATCTTGATTAAAGTTGCTTCTGGTGTTCTCTGCCGGTTCCGTTCCATCGCCTTCTGCCTTCGTTTTTTGTCTTCAGCTCTTTGTGTGACTTGCTCTCTCTCGTAAGCCTTGCAAGGGGGCTGCACGGGTGCCCTCGCGAGCCCTTTCTCTTCCGACTTTCGCGAGGCTCTCTCGTTCGAATTCACAGCGGGAGCATCCCTCCGAGTCCGTGCCCCTCGGGTACCGCAACATCAAGCGCTGGGACGCGGCCGGCAGCCCTTGCGACCAGGGTTCAGAAAATGACAGTCTCTCAACGAGTTTTTTGCAGTTTCTAAGGCGCCCGTCAAGGCCTGATGTGGGCACCTCGCACGGTGGAAACTACTTCAAACATGCCAAGCTAAGTTGTTCCTATACACGAACGTACCACAACGACGCCATGACATAGCACAGGAACAATAAATGCAGCAAGTTAACAAGGAAATCATAGTTTGTTGCATGCCCCCACGGAGCCCCGTACTTGTCTCTCTCAATGCAGGAAGGAAGGAAAACAAAACGAAAGCAGCACGCGCCTTGCAGCAGTTCGCGAGGAGGGATCTACAGCGACCTCCTGAACTCAGCCAGACCCCACCTCGCGCTTCACCGAAGTGTGGCGATGGGACGCCCCGCTGCCGTCCTCGAGGCGGACACGACGACATGGAGGTTGATCATAGCTGTCGTTGGAGGAGCTGTCACCGGAGGAGGAGCCGCCGTAGCTCGACGAGCCGCGGTCGTCGCCGGGAGCGGGTTCACCTTCACCCTCATCACAACCGTCGCCAAGTCCGAGCACCGCGTCACTGTCACTGTCTTCGGGGCAGCACCCAACGCAACAGCCATCCCCCCTGAACACCCTCACGTAGAGGGTCGCGTCGCCGTCATACCTGAAGTGGAGGGTGAGAGAGTCCTGGATTAGGGGGTCCTCAGACAGCCGGACTATGTACTAGTGCCAGACTGTTGGACTATGAAGATACAAGATTGAAGACTTCGTCCCGTGTCCGGGTGGGACTCTCCTTTGCATGGAAGGCAAGCTTGGCAATTCGGATATGTAGATTTCCTTCTCTGTAACCGACTCTGTGTAACCCTAGCCCCCTCTGGTGTCTATATAAACCGGAGGGTTTAGTCCGTAGGACAAGAACAATCATAATCATAGGCTAGCTTCTAGGGTTTAGCCTCTACGATCTCGTGGTAGATCAACTCTTGTAATACTCATATCATCAAGATCAATCAGGCAGGAAGTAGGGTATTACCTCCATAGAGAGGGCCCGAACCTGGGTAAACATTGTGTCCCCCGCCTCCTGTTACCATTTGCCTTAGACGCACAGTTCGGGACCACCTACCCGAGATGCGCCGGTTTTGACACCGACATTGGTGATTTCATTGAGAGTCCCACTTTGTCGTCACCATAAGGCTTGATGGCTCCTTCAATCATCCACAACGAGGTGATCTAGGGTAAGGTGTCCCTCCCCGGGCAGATCTTCGTATTCGGCGGCTTCGCACTGCGGGCCAACTCGCTTGGCCATCTGGAGCAGGTCGACAGCTACGCCCTTGGCCATCAAGTCAGGTTTGGAAGCCTAAACTACACTGCCGACATCTGCGGAGACTTGATCTTTGAAGGATTCGATCCCATGACAGGTGCGTCGTACAGTCACGATGATCATGACTTAGATCTGCCATCGGATGGTGTTCAGGAGAATGCACCTGCAGCTGCCCTGGCCTTAGATCCGGAGCAGATCATGCCATCCGAGGACGGGTGGATAGACCCCGCCATGGAGGCTGCACACTCATTGGCATAGAGCCGAACACAGACTTCGCCTCCAATGAGGTCTGTGTCATCGGACCCTCGGACTCGTCTCCAGCGATAGGCTCCGAACCACGTGCATCCGTGCCTATCAAACTTGAGTGGGCACCGATCATGGAGTTTACCTCCGTGGATATCTTTCAGCACTCGCCCTTGGGTGACATGCTAAATTCGTTGAAATACCTCTCCCTGTCAGGAGACACCTGGCCGAACTATGTCCGGCTTGAGTGGGAAGCGGATGACGAAGAAATTCGTTTCCCACCCACCACCCACTTAATAGCCACTGTCGATGACTTAACCGACATGCTTGATTTTGAATCCGAAGACATCGACGGTATGGACGATGATGCCGGAGAAGAACAGGAACCACCGCCCAAAGGGCGCTGGACAGCCACCTCATCATATGATATGTATATGGTGGACACACCCAAAGAAAGCAATGGCGATGAGGCAACAGATGATAATGCCCTTGAGAAGCAATCTAAGCGCCAGCGTCAGCGGCGCCGCTCTAAGCCCCGTCATAGCAAAAATAGCGATACCGGCACAAGAGACAATAGCACTTCGGATAATGCCGAAGACGAAAACAATCCCGCCCAGCGAAGCTTCAAGCAAGCCGGACGGGAGGATGGGCAAGCTAGCCCTGATGAACAGGCAATGGATGGAGACTCGGAGGAAGACAATTACATGCCCCTCTTCGAAGACGAGGTGAGCCTCGGCACTGAAGAATTCATCGTGCCAGAGGATCCCGTCGAGCAGGAGCGCTTCAAGCGCCGGCTTATAGCCACTGCAAAAATCCTGAAGAAAAAGCAACAGCATCTTCAAGCTGATCAAGATCTGCTAACTGATAGATGGACTGAGGTCCTGGCAGCCGAGGAATACAGACTCGAGCGCCCAACCAAAAGTTACCCGAAGCATAGGTTGTTACCTCAATTCGAGGAGGAGGTACTAGAGCCTACACTACCAGCAGGATGCGGCTGACTGGCCACCTCGTGGCCGAGACAAAGCGGTGTATCAGCCCGAACACCAACCCGCACCCCGTCGCCAAACAAACAAAAATACGAAGGCCCGGGGCTACACGCATGACCCGCGAGACGAATTGGAAAACAAAGCAGGACAGTCAAGATTGATCTACGGATCACGGGGGCGCGCCCCAACGCGTGACGATGACCGCCACGCCGAATATACTAAATACAAATCCGGCTAGGCCAAATACAACAGACTAGACTCATTTGAACTGCATAGTTATGTATCCCGGCATAGAGGCGCCGCACACCCCCTATGCTTCACTGACAAAGTTACGGAGCATGAATTCCCAGAAGGGTTTAAGCCCGTGAATATCGAGCCCTACGATGGGACTACAGACCCCACGGTATGGATAGAAGATTTCCTTCTCCACATTCACATAGCCCGCGGGGATGACCTACATGCCATCAAGTACCTCCCACTAAAACTCAAGGGACCGGCTTGGCATTGGCTGAATAGTTTGCCGGCAAACTCCATTGGAAGTTGGGAGAACCTGGAAGACGCATTCCTGGATAACTTCCAGGGCACTTATGTGCGACCACCAGATGCTGCTGATTTAAGTCACATAACCCAACAGCCCGGAGAGTCAGCCAGGAAATTCTGGACTTGGTTCCTAACTAAAAAAAACCAAATGTCGACTGTCCGGATGCCGAAGCCCTTGCGGCCTTTAAGCATAACATCCGTGATGAATGGCTTGCCCGACACCTCGACCAAGAGAAGCCGAAGTCCATGGCAGCCCTCACGACACTCACGACCCGCTTTTGTGCGGGCGAGGATAGTTAGCTGGCTCGTAGCAATAGCACATCAAGAAATCCTGGCACCTCAGATGCCAGAGATAGCAACGGCAAGCCCCAACGCAACAGACACAAGCGTCGCAATAATGGCGATAACACCAAAGACACGGCCATCAATGCCGGATTCAGTGGCTCTAAGTCCGGTCAGTGGAAAAAGCCATTCAAAAGGAACAATCCAGGCCCGTCCAGTCTGGACCGCATACTCGATCGTTCATGTCAAATTCACGGCACCCCCGATAAACCAGCCAACCACACCAACAGAGAATGTTGGGTGTTCAAACAGGCCTGCAAGTTGAATGCCAAAAACAAGGAAAAGGGGCCGCATAGTGATGACGACGAGGAACCCCGGCTGCCGAACACAGGAGGATAGAAGAAATTTCCTCCCCAAGTAAAAATGGTAAATATGATATACGCAACCCATATTCCAAAGCGGGAACGGAAGTGTGCACTAAGGGACGTCTACGCGATGGAGCCAGTCGCCCCAAAGTTCAACCCATGGTCTTCTTGTCCGATCACCTTCAATCGCAGGGACCATCCAACCAGTATCCATCATGGCGGTTCGGCCGCGCTGGTCCTCGACCCCATCATTGACGGATTCCACCTCACACGAGTCCTTATGGACGGTGGCAGCAGCCTGAACCTACTCTATCAGGATACAGTGCGCAAAATGGGCATCGATCCCTCAAGGATCAAACCCACCAAAACCACTTTTAAAGGTGTCATACCAGGTGTAGAGGCTTGTTGCACGGGCTCAATCACACTGGAAGTAGTCTTCGGATCTCCGGACAACTTTCGAAGCGAGGAGTTAATCTTCGATATCATCCCCTTCCGTAGTGGCTATCACGCACTGCTTAGACGAACCGCATTTGCCAGATTCAGTGCGGTACTGCATTATGCATACCTCAAGCTCAAGATGCCAGGACCTCGCGGGGTTATAATAGTCAATAGAAATACAGAGCGCTCCCTCCGTACGGAGGAGCACACTGCGGCCCTTGCAGCAGAAGTACAGAGCAACCTTCTTAGGCAGACCTCTAATCCGGCAATAAAGCCCCCAGACACTGCCTAGCGAGTCCGAAGTACTCCGCAACAGGATCGCCCGACACGTCCAAACCTTGCCTAGCAATTCGGCCTCCGTCCTATTCCCAGTCAAGCGGTGAAATTTGTGCAGTGCGTACACAATTACGCACTTAAAATACCATGGGCATAGACGGAGGCACAACTAGAATGTGGTCCACAATGCGGTTCAACCACCCCAGGATCTGTATACCTTCACCCCTTTTCTTTCTTTCAGGTCCTTATTTTCTGGAAGCTCTTCCTATAGCCTGATTATCGGACCCATCACAGGACGGAAACACCAAGGAGGCAAGGAGCTTTGATGTACAAGGGAATCCCCAGGTGGTCTCTTATAACAATCGCTATACCTGTTTTACATACCCACACGCAGCTCGCTCTTGGTTAGGAGATGTCAAATAGTCCTATTTTGCTTATCGCACTACTTGTATACATACGCCTTGACGTATTATTCAAATAACAATGGAAAATAATGTACAACGTCAGCTTATTATTACATTTCTTTATCTTTTTCCTTGACTGTTTATTTATTATGAATTGCACCCGTACATTTTGGTACGTTCAGCTCGCCAGGGGCTTCAGTGTACCCCATAACACGGCAAGAAAAGTCCAAACACTTTCGAGAGTGCAGCACCCCGAACTTATAGCATTATATGCATCAGCTCCGAATCATGTCTTGGGTCAATAGTTGGGTTTGCCCGGCTCCCATGTTTTGCTGCCTTACGTTCCACCACATCAGCTAAGGTGGCACAGGGAGAACTACTGCGATTGTGTCCCGGTTCTTCCGGACGAGCACCTCAGTAGAGAAAGCTGAAAACTGACAATCATGATGCGGCGAGAGCTGGTCGCTATTCGAGAGGTCTCAAATCCTCAAAGTTTTTTTCCGCTTTGGGCGAGGAATCGGCCTTTGTCCGATTTAGGCGTGTATAGCACCCCAAGTTTGGCCTTCCAAATACCAGGGGCTATGCCAAAATTTAAAATTATAGAACTTCTATGGCTAAGTGAGAGTGATAAAGCTGTATAGTCTGATTGCCTTGTTGGTTGCGCTAAACACCTCCTTAAAGGACAAAAAATTTGGATAAAGAGTGTTTAGATTTATCCCGAACACCCCAGTACTAGTTATATGGGGGCAGAAGCCGATGACTGGCCAACTCTCAGATTTTATAAACGGCCGCACAGAAGGTAAAATTTTCAAACAGCAAGTGTTATATCGCGTAAAAGAACTTGTTTCATATTACAGTTTCAAATGAGTGTATTCACTCAAAGATTACATCCTTCGCACATTGCTCCGCCACAAGGCGGGAGCCCTTCAGGACACTGTCGAAATACTTTTTGGGGTGGCGATGCTCCTTGCCCTTCGGCGACCCTTCGGTCATCAGCTTCTCGGCATCCATCTTCGCCCAGTGTACTTTTGCGCGGGCGAAGGCCATTCGCGCACCTTCAATGCAAACTGACCGCTTTATAACTTCAAGCCACAGACATGCGCTCACAAGACGCTTTACTAGGCCGAAGTAGCTGCTGGGCAGGGGCTCGGCAGGCCACAGCTAGACTATGAGGTCCTTCATGGCCAGTTCGGCCGCCTTGTGCAGTTCGACCAGTTGCTTCAGCTGGTCGCTCAAGGGCATCAGATGTTTGGTCCCAATATACTGAGACTAGAACTTCTCCGTAGAGCTCCCTTCTTCAGCTTGGTAGAACTCTGCGGCATCAGATATGCTGCGCGGCAGATCTGCGAATGCTCTTGGAGAGCTCCAAATTCGGGTAAGTAAAAGGAAAGCCTCCTTCACATGCTTGCTTTCCATAATGAATGCCTTACCCGCCGCAATCTTCTTGGCCGCCTGAATCTCCTGGAGGGCCTTTTGGGCTTCGGCTTTGGCATCTCGCGCACTCTGGAGGGCCTTCACAAGCTCGGACTCTTGCGTCTTAGAGTCACGCTCCAAGGACTCGTATTTTTTGACGAAATCCTGAAGCTCTTGCTGGACCTCGTCGACCCGGGCCTCTTGCTTCTCGCGCTCGGTGCACTCCTTGGCCGCTTTGTCTTCGGCCTCGGTCAACGCCTTCTTAATGGCCCCCACTTCGGTCGTGGCCCCTATTAAAGTTTATGACGCTTCTATTAGCAGCAACAAATTTTCCTTTATCAATATACAGATGGGGTATCGTGTACCTTTGTTTTCCTCGAGCTTCCTCTTCACGAGGCCGAGATCCTCCTCAGTCCGCTCCAGGTCCCGCTTCAGTCCGGAGACCTCCGCAGTACGAGCGGCAGCGGCCAGAAGCGATGCCTGCTTATTCACATAGACATCTTATGTTAGACTCCTGCGGATGTTATTTGATCCTCTGTTCGACCTTTTTTTCCGAACACCAAACAAAGCATCAGGGGCTACTATCTATACTGTGATATTTTCTTACAATTTTTACTAACCTCAAAGCCTATTAGGAGGCTGGCGCAGGCTTCGGTCAATCCGCTTTTGGCGGACCAAACCTTCCCGATCACCGTACTCATGATGGTACGATGTTCTTCACCAGCAAGTTGTCCGATGCCTCTGGATGGACAAAGGTCATCGGCACAGGCGGCTCACCCCCCTTCAAGAGAGGCTGCCTGCCCGAATCCAGAACCGCTGGGGGTTCCGAAGCTGTATCCGGCTGGGGGCCAGACTTGTTGCGGCCCCCGTTATCGGAGTCCATGGGGGTATTCCCTCCCATGTGCCCGGCGACTTTGATTTCGCCTGGGGGCGTCTCCAGAACTGTCTCCCCTTGGTCCGGTATCCTCTGAGACAACACCTCGGTGTCGTCCGCGGGCCTATGGGAGGAGGCTGTCGGGAGTGAATCGCTGTTCATCGCTGACTGGCCCAAAGATCCATCCGAAGAGGATACCGGCCGGACTACATATGCATGTTCGGCATGATAAGAAGCTATAAAGCAAAACATATCGGAAGTATTATAGTATCCGGATACTTACGACTTCGCCAGGGGCTTGTCCCTGGGCAGCCACTCCTCACTGCTGTAGGTGGCTGTGGTGGAGTGGTCCAGAAGGAGGGTCTTTCCCTTCTTGGACGCCCCGGCCCCCCCCCTGCGGGGCGGCCTTTCTCTTCTTTTCACCCTCGATTGGGGGGGGGGAGAGGGATTTCCTCTTCCTCCTCCTCATCTTTGTTGGAGGAGTGCGCCTCGGTATCTTCGAACGTCACGTCCGATACAACCTTGCGCCGGAGACCTTTCCTGGTCCTGGTGGCCTTCTTCTTGGCCTTCTTCTCTGGCACCTCATAGGGCGCCGGAAACAACATCGTCATTAGAAGAGACGATGCTGGATCTTCAGGTAGCGGAGCCGGACAGTCGATCCGCTCCGCTATCGCTACCCAGTCCCGTTGAATCAGCATGGAGGCTTAGATCCCTCCCGCGAATATGCTGGTAAATGGCACATCTTGCAAAATATAAAAACTCACCTAATGGGCTTGGCGTTTCCCGCTGAGTCCGCGATCTTTGGTTATGGGTGGGGGGGACCTTGGTGGCCTTGAAGAGCACCTTCCAGATGTCTTTATGCGTCGTGTCAAAGAGCTCTCGCAGCATTTGGTGTTCGACCGGGTCGAACTCCCACAGATTATAAGCCCGTCTCTGACACGGAAGGATCCGGCGTATGAGCATGACCTGGACCACATTGACAAGCTTGATTTTCTTGCCTACCATATTTTGGATGCAGGTCTGGAGTCCGGTCAGCTCCACCACTGAGCCCCAGGCTAAGCCCTTCTCTTTCAGGAGGTGAGCCGCATGGGGACGCCGGATCGAAATTCGGGGGTCGCTGCCAGGTTGGTGTCGCGCGGCTCGGTGATGTAGAACCACCCCGATTGCCACCCCTTCACGGTCTCCACGAAGGAGCCTTCGGGCTAGGTGACATTGGGCATCTTGCCCACCATGGCGCCCCTGCACTCTACTTGCTGGCCACCCACCACCTTTGGCTTCATGTTGAAGGTCTTCAGCCATAGGCCGAAGTGGGGCGTAATGCGGAGGAAGGCCTCGCACATGACGATAAACGCCGAGATGTTGAGGATGAAATTGGGGGCCAGATCATGGAAATCCAGCCCGTAGTAGAACATAAGCCCACGGACAAAGGAGTGGAGGGGGAATCCCAGTCCGCGGACAAAGTGAGCGAGAAACACTACCCTTTCCCGGGGTTTCGGGGTAGGGATGATCTGCCTTTCAGGCGGAAGCCGGTGCGCGATGTTTGCGGCCAGGTATCCGGCCTCCCGAAGCTTCATGATGTCCTTCTCCATAACGGAGGAGACCATCCACTTGCCTCCCGCTCCGGACATGTATGGAATGACTTTGCGGAGAAGGTGAAAGCTTGGGCGCTGGAGCTCGAGCGAGAGGGAGTGGATGAGCAGAGGAAGAAGAAGGCTTGGGTGACAAAGGGGAATCCTTATCTCTTTATAAAGGCGATAGAAACTATGTGCCTCCCCACTTGCCCTGTAAACTCGCTTATTCCCCAAGTGCCGTTTTCATGGCGCGGTTGGATTACCCACACCCGTATTGATGAGAATCCCGTGCTAAGGGGACACGATCTCTGCCTCGACAAGACGTGCCAATAAAACCACCTCGCAATATATGCAGTAGCAGGTTGAGGAAAACAGTTCGAATAATGATCGGGCTGCGGCGTGATGTCACGCTATGAAAAGTTGTCAGCAGATTAGATTTGTGGAATATTGTGCTCTCTACGGTGGTATGTGGAATTTGTTTTACAGAGCTGAACACGATCCTTGTGTTCAAAATCTTCTTTGGAGTATTCGGAGAAGGAACCCGCCTTGCAATGCTGAAGACAATCTGCGTGCCGGACTCATCGTCATTGAAGCCTGGTTCAGGGGCTACTGAGGGAGTCCTGGATTTGGGGGTCCTCGAATAGCCGGACTATGTACTAGTGCCAGACTGTTGGACTATGAAGATACAAGATTGAATACTTCGTCCCGTGTCCGGGTGGGACTCTCCTTTGCATGGAAGGCAAGCTTGGCGATTTGGATATGTAGATTTCCTTCTCTGTAACCGACTCTGTGTAACCCTAGCCCCCTCCGGTGTCTATATAAACCGGAGGGTTTAGTCCGTAGGACAAGAACAATCATAATCATAGGCTAGCTTCTAGGGTTTAGCCTCTACGATCTCGTGGTAGATCAACTCTTGTAATACTCATATCATCAAGATCAATCAGGCAGGAAGTAGGGTATTACCTCCATAGAGAGAGCCCGAACCTGGGTAAACATTGTGTCCCCCGCCTCCTGTTACCATTAGCCTTAGACACACAATTCGGGACCCCCTACCCGAGATCCGCCGGTTTTGACACCGACAGAGAGTGCATGGCCTGCCCAGGCCACGCACATGGGCAAATGTCTGTCAGCCTCGGGCCAAGGCTGCGTTGCCGGCGACGGAGACCTCCGCCGCGACCCAGGAGGCCTTGCTGTAGCAGCCATCCGCCTGCAACCAGAGCCCGCCTGGGCCAGCGGCCGGCAGCTCGCTGACGAAGAAGCGTGGGAGCTGAAGCTAGTTGCCGGTCGGGTTTTCCGACCACACGACAAACTCCGGCAGCACCTCTGCCGAGTGGGAGCACGGCCGGGGAGGCCGCGCAGCCACAACACGCGTTCCCCCACCAACCGGGCTGCCTCGACATGGGAGGCCACCACCACGTGAAGGGCCACCGCCGCGACCGCGGGAAGCCACGGCAGGGGTCGTGGAATGCTTGCGAGGGTGACCGCGTCCGCACTTGGGCGGAGGAGAGCCGGGCCCTTCCTGGCGAGCCTTCCCCTTCTCCGCGGCCGAAACCTCTTCGCGGGTGCCATAGGGGATGCTACAAGCAATGGAGCAAGGGAGGAGAAGCGAGCGGAATGGGAAGAGACGGGCGACGGGGGCTTTCGCCCCTCTTCATTTATAGCCCAAGGGAGGCCAACCGTCGACCTCCACGATCGCAGGTAATGATGCCCCTTTTTGCATGCAGCAGGGACTCGTCAAGATGGGCAGTTGCCGAGGCAGCGTGGGGAAGCGGAGACGCCCATGTCCAATCAGTCACCACATGTCGACCAAGGCCACAGGCTGTTGGGGCCTGCGGCGCTCCGCCCTTAACCTCAAAGCCAAGTCCGAGCGTGCCTTGGGCCCGAGGGCTACTGTCGGCATTTTGGGAACGGGGGTCCTTAGACTTGCCTGCCTATAGCCCGCGGCGTGGCTCCACCAGTGGCCCAGTACGACCCGTCTTTGTCAACCAACACTCAAGACCCTCGCGAGGGGCCAAGCTTCACGGGCCGGACGACACAAGGCCTCCTCAGAAGCGGCCTCACCAGGCAGGCTCGCGAGAGAGGCGGAGAGATCAAGGCAAGGGGTACCTCGTGAGGTTTCTGTGATGCAAGCCATGGCGACCAAGGCCATGCGGGCGTCAGGCGAGCGCCAGCGTGCAGTGTCCTCATT
>NC_057807.1:187037723-187060183 GCF_018294505.1 Triticum aestivum
GCAGGCGCACAGTACCGAGGTATCAGGCAAAGGTTTCCATATCGGTGCAACAAGACCAAGACCAGCAGGACAGCATGACGGAGGTCATCGTGGAGCCCAAGACAACGTCATCACCAATGCCTTGGACAGGCGAAGACCACCTTTAGTCAGGATAGCTTGTAATAGCTGTCCCCTTTCAAAATGGCCATTGTTGGATCCCTCCCCGCTCAATATTTGGGGAGAGGACCAGGGCCTCTATAAATAGGGTAGCCACCACAGTAGAAGGGACGGATTGATTCCTCCCCGAACACACCACACCAGCTCAAGAACACCTCCCCTCAGGAGGCTGTTCTTCCCTTGTACTATTCATGATCAGCCTAAGAGGCAATCCACCACCACCACACAGGAATAGGGTATTACACCACAACGGTGGCCCGAACCTGTATAAATTTCGTGAGTTTGTTGAGCTAGCTTAGGGATCGCGGCAAGGCTGAGAGCGAGATTCGGTAGGGGGAAATCTTCATGTGCACCCCAGTGTTCGCACCTCAAGGGTTTTGCCGGAACCCGAAATCCGACACTTGTTGAAGGTTAAAACAACAGACTTGATGAAAAATCGTTGTGGCATTTGATGCATAGGTAAGAACGGTTCTTGCTATAAGCCCGTAGCAGCCACGTAAAACTTGCAACAACAAAGTAGAGGACGTCTAACTTGTTTTTGTAGGGCTTGCTGTGATGTGATATGGTCAATCATGATGTGATACAAATTGTTGTATGGGATGATCATGTTTTGTAAACAAAGTTATAGGCAACTGGCAGGAGCCATATGGTTGTCACTTTGTTGTATGCAATGCAACCGCCATGTAATTGTTTTACTTTATCACTAAGCGGTAGCGATAGTCGTAGTAACAATAGGTGGCGAGATGACAACAATGCTACGATGGAGATCAAGGTGTCGCGCCGGTGACGTTGGAGATCGTGACGATGCTTCGGTGATGGAGATCATGAGCACAAGATGATGATGGCCATATCATGTGACATATTTTGATTGCATGTGATGTTTATCCTTTATGCATCTTATTTTTCTTAGAACATCGATAGCATTATAAGATGATCCCTTAATAAATTTCAAGGTACAAGTGTTCTCCCTGAGTATGCACCATTGCTATAGTTCGTCGTGCTGAGACACCACATGATGATCGGGTGTGATAAGCTCTACGTTCACATACAACGGGTGCAAGCTAGTTTTGTACACGCAAAATACTCGGGTTAAACTTGACGAGCCTAGCATATGCAGATATGGCCTAGGAACACGGAGACTGAAAGGTTGAGCGTGAACCATGTAGTAGATATGATCAACATAGTGATGCTCACCATTGAAAACTACTCCATCTCACGTGATGATCGGACTTGGTTTAGTTGATTTGGATCACGGGATCACTTAGATGATTAGAGGGATGTCTATCTAAGTGGGAGTTCTTAAGTAATATGATTAATTGAACTTTAATTTATCATGAACTTAGTCCTGATAGTATTTTTCAAATAATGTTGTAGATCAATAGCTCGCGTTGTTGCTTCCCTATGTTTTATATGTGTTCCTAGAGAAAACTAAGTTGAAAGATGATAGTAGCAATGATGCAGGCTGGGTTCGTGATCCGAGGTTTATCCTCATTGCTGCACAGAAAAATTGTGTCCTTGATGCACCGCTAGGTGACAAACCTATTGCTGGAGCATATGCAGACGTTATGAATGTTTGGCTAGCTCAATATGATGACTACTTGATAGTTTAGTGCACCATGCTTTATGGCTTAGAATCGGGACTTCAAAGACGTTTTGAACGTCATGGATCATATGAGATGTTCCAGGAGTTGAAGTTAATATTTCAAGCAAATACCCGAGTTGAGAGATATTAAGTCTCCAATAAGTTCTATTGGTAAAAGATGGAGGAGAATAGCTCAAGCAGTGAGCATGTGCTCAGATTTTCTGGGTACTACAATCGCTTGAATCGAGTGGGAGTTAATCTTCCAGATAAGATAGTGATTGACAGAGTTCTCTAGTCACCATCTCCAAGTTACTGGAACTTCGTGATGAACTATAGTATGCAAGGTGTCGGTGTCAAAACCGGCGGATCTCGGGTAGGGGGTCCCGAACTGTGCGTCTAGGCGGATGGTTACAGGAGACAAGGGACACGATGTTTTTACCCAGGTTCGGGCCCTCTCGATGGAGGTAAAACCCTACTCCTGCTTGATTGATATTGATGATATGGGTAGTACAAGAGTGGATCTACCACGAGATCAAGGAGGCTAAACCCTAGAAGCTAGCCTATGGTATGATTGTTGTAATGGTTGTTCGTCCTACGGACTAAAACCCTCAGGTTTATATAGACACCGGAGAGGGCTAGGGTTACACAGAGTCGGTTACAATGGTAGGAGATCTACATATCCGTATCGCCAAGCTTGCCTTCCACGCCAACGAAAGTCCCATCCGGACACGGGACGAAGTCTTCAATCTTATATCTTCATAGTCTTGGAGTCCGGCCGATGATGATAGTCCGGCTATCCGGACACCCCCTAGTCCAGGACTCCCTCAGTAGCCCCTGAACCAGGCTTCAATGACGATGAGTCCGGCACGCATATTGTTCGGCATTGCAAGGCGGGTTCCTCGTCCGAATAATTCATAGAAGATTGCGAACACCAGGATAGTGTCCGGCTCTGCAAAATAAATTCCACATTCCACCGTAGAGAGAATAATATGCACACAAGTTCAATCTGGTGACGTATTTCGTGGCATGACATCATGCCACTACCAAGCCTTTACTTGAATCGTTTTTTATTATACCACCTCAGCGCGTTTAGCGAAGCGGTTTCCTTGGCACGTCTTGTAGAAGCAGAGATCGTGTTCCCCTTATTCCGGGATTCCCATCGATACGGACGTGGGTAACCCAACCGTGCTCATCGCCACGCCTCCTCTATCGAAGGTGAGTCCCAAACGGTCATGGGGACGGCTCTTGGTATTCTCCCTCTTTATAATGAGACCAAGGCTCGTTTCTTTTCTTCAATCCTCAATCGAATCTATCCCTCGCCCCGAGTTCCAACACCCAGAGCCCCAGATTCGAGCGCTTCGGACCTTCAACAATGTCTGGCTCCGACCTACAGGGTCGGTGGATGCCCTCCTCTGCCACGGAAGAGGACGTGCTAAAGCTGCGAGAAGCCAGGTACCTGACCTGCGAGATTTCGCATAGGTTGCCCGCCAAAGGGCAAGTTATTCCTACTCCCGAGCCCGGCGAGAGCGTCGTGTTTGTGTCTCACCTCCGTCGGGGTTTAGGCTTCCCGATGGATCCTTTTGTGAGAGGGCTCATGTTTTACTACGGGTTGAAATTCCATGACCTGGCTCCAGAGTCCATCCTCCACATCTCGTCATTCATCGTCGTCTGCGAAGCCTTCCTCCGCACTACTCCTCACTTCGGTTTGTGGCTCAAGACCTTCAACGTGGAACTGAAGATGATCGAGGGGCGTCAAGCAGAGTTTGGAGGGGCGGTTGTACGCAGAAGGTCTGATGCTCCATGGCCCAAGGGCTCTTTCCAGGAGGAGCTCGGCTTGTGGCAACAGGAGTGGTTCTATATCACCGCTCCTAGGGGCAGCAGGCAGAAGCCGCCGCCCATCTTTCGCTCGGGCCCTCCACAGCGGCTGATGTCGTGGGTCAACCAAGGTCTCAACTGGGGGCCGTCAAAGGACGTACCCCTACTGCAGGGCCGGATTCAAGACCTCCAAGAGAGGGAGATCAATCTGGTCATGGTGATGCAGGTTATGCTGATTCGGCGTCTTCTGCCCTGCAAGCGTCGCCCCCTCCGCCTGTGGGAATTCAATCCAGAGGGGCCACGAGCTCTCCAACACTTCATGGGTACGACACTGTGGAGATGTATAAATTGTTCTTCGGATCACAAGAGATGTGTCCGGAATTGACCGAGGATTCCGGCCTAAGCTGCAATCGCCCGGATGCTCAGGTAAGTGGCCCTGCGTCCGGACACATCGTTTGTTTGCGCCTTCTTGAATTTGCCTTTTAACCCATCGTCTCTTGAATATGAGTGGATAGCGCAAGCGAAGCTGATACGGTGTCCGGCCCCCCTCCCGGAGACCACGCCGGATCCCGTGCTGGTCAGGATGCTGAAGGTTGCGCCTTCATAGGAAGGCGAAGGGGAGAACAGGGACACTACCGCCTCTACGAAGGAGGCTTTGGAGAAAGGGGGAATCGAGAATCCCTCCTTCCAAGGGGAGAAGAGGATCGCTTCTGAAAACCCGGAGGCCAAGGCCTCGAAGCGGGGGAAGAGATCTTCACCAGAGGGTCCTGCGTCCGGGGAGGCCCCGGCTGCACTATCTCCCCTAAGGAATCATCCCTCTAGCGAGCCGTAAGTAGGAAAAGGGGGGTTCTATAATAAGAGACATCCCTATGTTTACTTCTGAGGATAACCGAAGTTTTTACCTTGTAGTTCGGATCTCCGTCCTTCTCAGATGAGCTCGTCTTTGGGGGACCTTCGTCCGGAGATGGTGGAGAGCGAGACGCCTTTGTCCGCCGCACCACCAGGCAGGGCGAACGAACCTGAGGTGTCATCGCAGAGGGTATCCCCGAGTCCGGCGGGGCCGGAGAGTTCGGCACCAACTGGTGTGCGGCCGAGGGAGCTGAAAGATCTGCTTGAGAAGGCGTCTATCTCAGAAGGTCACCGTACATTGATGAGTATGGTGGCTGGAAGAATTTCGTCCGCCGAGGGCGGGTTGCATGACGCCGTCAGAAGTTTGCTGGAGGGGTTTGAGGTACGTAAAAATGACATACCTTTTGACAGTTTTACACATAAAGTGCGCCCTGTATAGATAGTAGCCCCTGAGACTCGGTATGTTGTCGAAAGCAACAGCGTGCCAAGGATCAAATTCGCAGGTATTAATTTTCGCCTTTCCTATGCAGGTGGCGGATAGTCCGGTGGCCAGCCGGACTGATGGAGTTGCCGAACTAAAGTGGCTACTCGACGTTGCGGATGCGGACATCGCGCTGGTCAATAAGCGACTTGACGAGTCACAAGGTAGGTTGTTTCTCAGTGGTCACCTAGTAAGGGAGCCGAAGCCCACTCCTTACAACATGTGTGCTTAATGCAGATGGTGCCGCTACTGTGGAGAGCCTTCGGGCAGAACTTGCTCGAGCCAAGGAGCAGGCCAGAAGGAGTGATGCGGCTGCCTCGAGGGTGGCCGAAGAGCTAGAAGCCGAAATGGCCGTGAAGTTGAAAGATGTTACCAACCGCTGTGAGGTTCTTGAAAAAGAACGCCGAGCGGAGCAAGAAGACCTGAGGAAGGCCACCGCCGAAGCCAAGGATGCCCGTTCTGCAATGAGGGCTATAAAGGAGGAGCTGCGCCAGGCCGGAGATATTGCGGCTAGCAAGCCCTTTCTGCTGCGCAGGAGGTTTACAGATCCAAAGTATGCTCAGCTTGGCCAGCTGTGGGGTCTGGAGGATCCTTATATGGATTTAGCGGCGAGTGCGGCAGATGATGTTGTGCACTTCCGAAGTCAGAAGGATCACGAGACAGAAGAGCTGTTTTGGTCTCAATTCCATAGTCCGGAGCGTTCACTTCCGCTGACCGATCGGTTGGCTGAGTGGGCCGAGCTGAATAGGTTTTCCGGACTTGCCATGACGGATATCATGGCTCATGTCTGGCTGGATAGGCCCAAGCCGAAGAGTCATTTCGGCTTATTGAAGCAATTCCTTGGGGCGGTGCCGCATATAAAGGCAATGAAGCGGTCGGCCTGCATAGAGGGTGCACGGATGGCCCTCGCCCGTGTGAAGACATACTAGACGGAAATGGATGCCACCGATGTTGCAACCCGGGGTTCAGACGAGAGCCGGTTACCCACCGAGCACTATTTCGGGGAAGTTCTGCGTGGTGCTCGTGTAATAGAGTCGTAGTGCTCAAAAAATGTCATGTTCAAATGAACTTTATGGTTTGTAAAATGATGTTTGTAATATAAGCGCTTTTTGTACTTGTGCATATAAGTATTGAAATATCTCCTGTGCGGCCATTAATGTATACTTGTGTATAACCTGAAAGATGGCAGTCTTCGGCTTCAGCCCCCACGCACATGGTGCGGGGGTGTTTGCGAAATAGCGCATTTTCACACTTAATCCAACGTCATGGTCCTGTGAAGGAGGTGGTAGCGTAGCAAACGAGGCAACCGGACTATAATGCTTTATCACTTTCACTTAGCCATAGGAGTTCGAAGGTGGGGCTACGATATAGCCCCTAGGGGCACCGCGCTCTCCGAATTTGGGGCGCGTGTGTGCTTGAGCGGGAAGCGGTCCTTCGTCAAAGCGGAGGAATTCTAAACATTCCAGAGGTCGATCGAGTGGTTGACCAGTCTCTCGCTACATCATGACAGTCAGTTTTCGGCTTTCTCTACTGAGGTGCTCACCCGGCCGAACCGGGGCACAATCGCAGTAGTTCTCCTGGTGCCGCATTAGCCGATGATACGGAACGTAAGGCAGCAAAACACAGGAGCCGGGCAAACCCAACATTTGACCAAAGACATGATTCAGAGCTGATGCATATAAGGCCTAACTCGAGACGCCGAACACTCCCTGAGGTGTTTGGTCTTTATGATGACGGGCAGATCAATGCCCTAAGCCCCTAGTGTCCAGGTACATGCGAGATCCTCTGATGCAGCCGATGCCAAAACGTCAGCCTCCTCTCTGGCTATGGTGAGAAACCAGGGGATGTATAGCAACAAGAGACAGTAAAAAAGGTTTACGCAGGGTCTTAATCTGAAAAGAATCCTTGTAACGGATCCCTACTGCACGTCTGTGCCTGTGTCTCCGTTGTGCTGTATCCTGGACGGGTGTAACACGCTGTTCATCTGTAAAAGAGAGGAACTTAGTTTGAAAAGAAATCGTGTGAAAAATGTATTTAAAACAGAGCATGAATAAATGAATAAAGTTGAGCTTTTATTGGCTCCTTATTGCTCATACGCACAGCCCCTTGTGAAGGGGTGTGCGGCTAGGGAGCCCCTAGTTTATTTATGCTGGACTCGTCTAGCCGTGTCCGGGGTCTTGAACGACCTTTTAATGAGATGATGCCGCATGGACCGGGCATTTTAAGTGTAAGAGACGCGTAGTGTGGTATTGCGTTAAAGCGGACAAAAGCTTCTCGTCCCAATAGTGCTTGATGGCTACTTCCGAATGGGGCGACATGAAAGATTAGCTTTTCGCGTCGGAAGTTGTCGGGTGACCCGAACACAACTTCTAGTAGTAAGGAGCCCGTGCACTTGGCGTAAGGGCCTGGTGTCACTCCTTTGAAGGAAGTGCGGCTATGGCGAATTTTAGTAAGGTCTATTCCCAACTTGCGGATTGTGTCCGGATATAGCAGGTTTAAATCGCTGCCGCCATCCATTAGGACTTGTGTGAATTGTAGTCCATCGATTATAGGATCCAATATTAGAGCAGTCCATCCTACGTTTCGAATACTTCTGGAAAAGTCCAGGTGGTCGAAAGTAACTGGTTTTGACATCCAATCTCGAGGTTCTGCTGGGTTGGACCGTGCGACACGTACTTTGGCGGGTGCCGCACTATTGTTCCATATTATCACATGAAGTGAGTTTACTGTTTTGACTTCTTGTGGGAAAGTCTTTTGTTTTCCAGCGATCTGCTGGTGGGGTTCGTCGTCATCCTCGCTTGGCGCGTCGAGCCCCTTGTGTTCGGCGTTGAGTCAGCCGGATTGTTTGAAGACCCAACAATCTCGGTGGGTGTGGTTTGCAGGCCTCCCGGAGGTGCTGTGGATTTGACATATCTAATCCAGAATTTTGTTTAGGTTGGATAGCTCGTCGCTGTTGTCCTTAAGAGGCATTGTTGTTTGGCCGCGAGCTTTTGAATCCGGCGTTGACCGCCGTGTTCTTTTGGCTTTTTTCTTTTTTTCGGTGCTAGTCCTTTCTGCGCCGTGATTTTCCGTTTCCATCTCTGATCTCGGATGTACTCGGGTCGCTGGTGCTGCATCTTGCTAGCTAGCTATCTTCCCCCGCGCAAAAGCGGGTCAAGAGGCTTGTTAACGCGGCCATTGTTCTCGGCTTCTCTTGGCCGAGGTGTCTGGCGAGCCATTCATCTCGGACATTATGTTTAAAAGCTGCTAAGGCTTCGGCCTCCGGACAGTCGACTATTTGGTTCTTTTTGGTGAGGAACCTGTTCCAGAATTTGCGCGCTGACTCTCCGGGCTGTTGAGTTATGTGACTTAAATCATCTGCATCCGGAGGGCGGACATAAGTCCCCTGAAAATTTGCTCTAAACAAGTCCTCGAGCTCTTCCCAACTTCCAATAGTATTTTTTAGGAGTCTTTTGAGCCAGTGCCGAGCTGGCCCCTTGAGCTTGAGGGGTAGATATTTTATGGCGTGGAGATCATCTCCTCTAGCCATATGTATGTGCAGGATGTAATCCTCAATCCAGACTCCGGGGTCTGTTGTTCCGTCGTATGCCTCTATGTTTACGGGCTTGAACCCCGCTGGAAATTCATGATCCAGCACCTCATCGGTGAAACATAGTGGGTGTGCGGCGCCCCTGTATTTAGGTGTGCCGTTATCTTCGAACACTCGGCGTGTTGTGTTGCTTCCTGGGGCCCTCTTCTTTGGCCCATAATGGACCTGACCGGGCCGTCCGTTTTGCGAGGATCTTTATTTGTGCCATGTGCCGGCTTATGTGCGGCGCCGCTTGCCGCTCTTGGCCTGTCATCTGGTCGTCTATCCGGCCAGGCGGCCTCTTTGTTTTTTTGCTTGCGGGGGCTCTACGGCCTCCTCGCCGAATTCGGGCAGCAGCTTGCACTTCGGGTAGCTCTTTATTTGGTGGCTATTGCCATATTTGTCCGCGGTCTTGAGCACTTTACTCCACCTCATTCTGAGTATGTCTTCCGCTGTTTTGAGCTTCCGTTTCTCCTTCTTCAAACTTCTTGCAGTGGCGACAAGCCTTTTTTGGAGGTTCTTATGCTCCGGTGGTGTGTCCGGTGTGAGATCGTCTGGACTGTTGTTTTCGCCGAGGATGAGTTGATTATCCGATTCATCCTATTCGGATGGCTGCTTGGTTGCATGTTCGTCGCCCACGGGTTTGCCCTGCGCTATGGCTGGGTCATTATGAGTGCTGCTGTTATCAAGGCAGGACTTGGGGCGGCGCTTGCGTCGCCGTTTTGGTTG
Organism: Triticum aestivum; assembly: GCF_018294505.1. Taxonomy (NCBI): domain Eukaryota; kingdom Viridiplantae; phylum Streptophyta; class Magnoliopsida; order Poales; family Poaceae; genus Triticum; species Triticum aestivum. The sequence continues at coordinate 187,046,904 of NC_057807.1, forward strand.
TTTTTTGGGGGAATTATCCTTCACTGCATCCCGTTGTCCCTCGTTATCGCTCTCCTTTGGGGTGTCCACCATGTATATATCATGAATTGAGGTGGCTTTCCGGTGCCCGGTAGGTGCTGGTTCTTGGTCGTCTCCAGCATCGTCGTCCATACCGTCGATGTCTTCGGAGTCGTAGTCTAGCATGTCGGTTAGATCGTCGACAGTGGCTACAAAGTGGGTGGTGGGTGGGCTTTGAATTTCTTCGTCGTCCGCATCCCAACCATCCTGTCCGCAGTCCGACCAGGGCTCTCCTGATAATGAGAGATACTTTAGTGAATTCAGGATGTCGCCAAAGGGTGAGTGCTGAAAGATGTCCGCCGCGGTTAACTCCATGATCGGCGCCCAATCAGATTCGATTGGCAGGGGCGCGGGAGTTCCGGAGTTCGGTGAGGAGTCCGGCACCTCGGAGTCACGAGCTTTCCAAAGGACAAGGTCAGTATTCGGCTCCATCACCGTAGAAGTTGCAGCCCCCGAGGCGGTGTCCAGCCACCCATCCTCGATCTGCGTGGTCAGCTCTGAATTATGGGTCTGAGCAGACTCATGTGCGGCCTCCAGGGCACTGTCCGGTGGCAGAGCTAAATCATGCCCATCATGACAGTGCGGCGCGCTCGGTTGTGGCTCGAATCCATCGAAGATCAAGTCTCCGCGGATGTCAGCCGTGAAGTTTAAGCTTCCAAACCTGACCTGATGGCCAGGGGCGTAGCTTTCGATCTGCTCCAGATGGCCAAGCGAATTAGCCCGCAGTGCAAAGCCGCCGAACACGAAGATCTGTCCGGGGAGAAAAGTCTCACCCTGGACTGCGTTGTTGCTGATTGAAGAAGCCATCAAGCCTATCGGTGACGACACAGAGGAACTCTCAATGAAAGCACCAATGTCGGTGTCAAAACCGGCGGATCTCGGGTAGGGGGTCCCGAACTGTGCGTCTAGGCGGATGGTAACAGGAGACAAGGGACACGATGTTTTTACCCAGGTTCGGGCCCTCTCGATGGAGGTAAAACCCTACTCCTGCTTGATTGATATTGATGATATGGGTAGTACAAGAGTGGATCTACCATGAGATCAAGGAGGCTAAACCCTAGAAGCTAGCCTATGGTATGATTGTTGCAATGGTTGTTCGTCCTACGGACTAAAACCCTCCAGTTTATATAGACACCGGAGAGGGCTAGGGTTACACAGAGTCGGTTACAATGGTAGGAGACCTACATATCCGTATCGCCAAGCTTGCCTTCCACGCCAAGGAAAGTCCCATTTGGACACGGGACGAAGTCTTCAATCTTATATCTTCATAGTCTTGGAGTCTGGCCGATGATGATAGTCCGGCTATCCGGACACCCCCTAGTCCAGGACTCCCTCACAAGGGATGATGAAAATGATTCCCGAGCTCTTCGTGATGCTGAAATCGACAAAGGTAGAAATCAAGAAAGAGCATCAAGTGTTGATGATTGACAAGATCACTAGTTTCAGGAAAAGGGCAAAGGGAAAGAAAGGGGACGTCAAGTAGAATGGCAAGCAAGTTGTCACTCCATAAAGAAGCCCCAAGCTGGACCAAAGACTATAACTAAATGATTCTACTACAAAGGAAATGATCACTGGAAGCGGAAATGCCCTGAATATTTGGTGGATAAGAAGAATGGCAAAAGTGAACAAAGGTATACTTGATATACAGGTTATTGATGTGTACCTTACTAGTGTTTATAGTAGCCCCTGGGTATTTGATACTTGTTCGATTGCTAAGATTAGTAACTCAAAACAGGAGTTACAGAATAAACAGAGACTAGTTGAGGGTGAAGTGACGATGTGTGTTGGAATTGGTTCCAAGATTGATATGATCATTATCGCACACTCCCTATACTTTCGAGATTAGTGTTGAACCTAAATAAATGTTATTTGGTGTTTGCGTTGAGCATAAATATTATTAGATCATGTTTATTGCAATATGATTATTCATCTAAAATAGAGAATAAATTGTTATTCTATTTACATGAATAAAACCTTCCATGGTCATACACCCAATGTTGATGGTTTACACATACTCATAATATTGATGCCAAAAGATGCAAAGTTGATAATGATAGTGCAACATATTTGTGGCACTGCCATTTGGGTCATATCGGTATAAAGCGCATGAAGAAACTCCATAAAGATGGACTTTTGGAATCACTTGATTATTAATCTTTTGATGCTTGCGAACCGTGCCTTATGGGCAAGATGACTAAAACTCCGTTCTCCAGAACAATGGAACGAGCTAGTGACTTACTGGAAATAATACATACCGATGTATGCGGTCCAATGAGTGTTGATGCTCGTGGCAGGTATCATTATTTTCTGACCTTCACAGATGATTTGAGCAGATATGGGTATATCTAGTTAATGAAACACAAGTCTGAAACATTCGAAAAGTTCAAAGAATTTCATAGTGAAGTGGAGAATCATCGTAACAAGAAAGTAAAGTTTCTACGATCTAATCGTAGAGGATAATATTTGAGTTACGAGTTTGCCCTTCATTTAAAACAATGTGGAATAGTTTCACAGCTCACGCTACATGGAACACCACAGCGTAATGGTGTGTCCGAACGTCGTAACCGCACTTTATTGGATATGGTGTGATCTATGATGTCTCTTACTAGGTTACCATGATCGTTTTGGGGTTATGCATTAGAGACAACTGCATTCACTTTAAATAGGGCACCATCAAAATCTGTTGAGATGACGCCTTATGAACTGTGGTTTAGCAAGAAACCAAAGTTGTCGTTTCTTAAAGTTTGGGGTTGAGATGCCTTTGCGAAAAAGCTTCAACCTGATAAGCTCGAACCCAAATCGGAGAAATGCGTCTTCATAGGATACCGAAAAGAAACTGTTGGGACACCTTCTATCACAGATCCAAAGGCAAGATCGTTGCTAAGAATGGATCCTTTCTAGAGAAGGAGTTTCTCTCAAAAGAAGTGAGTGGGAGGAAAATAGAACTTGATGAGGTAATTTTACCTTCTCCCGAATTGGAAAGTAATTTACCACAGAAATCAGTTCTAGTGATTCCTACGCCAATTAGTGAGGAAGCTAATGATGATGATCATGAAGCTTCATATCAAGTTACTACCAAACTTCGTAGATCTTCCATATTAAGATCCGCACCAAAGTGGTACGGTAATCCTATTCTGGATGTCATGTTACTAGACCATGATGAACCTATGAACTATGAGGAAGTGATGATGAGCCCAGATTCCGCGAAATGGCTTGAGGCCATGAAATCTGAGATGGGATCCATGTATGAGAACAAAGTGTGGACTTTGGTGGACTTGCCCGATGATAGGCAATCCATAGAAAACAAATGGATCTTCAAGAGGAAGGCGGACACTGATAGTAGTGTTACTATCTGCAAATCTTGATTTGTCACAAAAGGTTTTCGACAAGTTCAAGGTGTTGACTACAATGAGATTTTCTCAACTGTAGCGATGCTTAAATCTGTCCGAATCATGTTAGCAGTTGCCATATTTTATGAAATCTGGAAGATGGATGTCAAAACTGCATTCCTGAATAGATTTCTGGAAGAAGTGTTGTATATGATACAACCAGAAGGTTTTGTCGATCCAATGGGTGCTAACAAAGTGTGCAAGCTCCAGCGATCCATTTATGCACTGGTGCAAGCCTCTCAGAGTTGGAATAAACGTTTTGATAGTGTGATCAAAGAATATGGTTTTATACAGACTTTTGGAGAAGCCTGTATTTACAAGAAAGTGAGTGGGAGCTCTGTAGCATTTGTAGTATTATATGTGGATCACATATTGTTAATTGGAAATAATATAGAATTTCTGGAAAGCATAAAGGGATACATGAATAAGAGTTTTTCAATGAAAGACCTCGGTGAAGCTGCTTACATATTAGGCATCAAGGTCTATTGAGATAGATTAAGACGCTTAATTGGACGTTCACAAAGCACATACCTTGATAAAGTTTTTGAAGAAGTTCAAAATGGATCAGTCAAACAAAGGGTTCTTGTCTATATTACAAGGTGTAAAGTTGAGTAAGACTCAATACCTGACCACTTCAGAAAATAAAGAGAGAATGAAAGTCATTCCCTATGCCACAGTCATAGGTTCTATAAAGTATGTTGTGCTGTGTACCAGACCTATTGTGTACCTTGCCATGAGTTTTGGCAAGGGGGTACAATAGTGATCTAACAGTAGATCACTGGACAGCGGTCAAAATTATCCTTAGTGAGGACTAAGGAAATATTTCTCAATAATGTAGGTGATAAAAGAGCTCGTCGTAAAGAGTTACGTCGATGCAAGCTTTTACACCAATCCAGATGACTCAAAGTCTCAATCTGGATACATATTGAAAGTGGGAGCAATTAGCTAGAGTAGCTCTGTGCAGAGCATTGTAGACATAGAATATTTGCAAAATACATACGGCTCTGAATGTGACAGACCCGTTGACTAAACTTCTCTCATGAGCAAAACATGATCACACCTTAGTACTCTTTGGGTGTTAATCACATAGCGATGTGAACTAGATTATTGACTCTAGTAAACCCTTTGAGTGTTGGTCACATGACGATGTGAGCTATGGGTGTTAATCACATACAGATGTGAATATTTGTGTTAAATCACATGGTGATGTGAACTAGATTGTTGACTCTAGTGCAAGTGGGAGACTGAAGGAAATATGCCCTAGAGGCAATAATAAAGTTATTATTTATTTCCTTAATTCATGAGAAATGTTTATTATTCATGCTAGAATTGTATTAACCGGAAACTTAGTACATGTGTGAATACATAGACAAAACATATAGTCCCTAGTATGCCTCTACTTGACTAGCTCATTAATCAAAGATGGTTATGTTTCCTAACCATAGACATGTGTTGTCATTTGATGAACAAGATCACATCATTAGGAGAATGATATGATGGACATGACCCATCCGTTAGCTTAGCATTATGATCATGTCAGTTTCATTGCTACTGCTTTCTTCATGACTTATACAAGTTCCTTAGACTATGAGATTATGCAGCTCCCGAATACCGGAGGAACACTTTGTGTGCTCCCAAACGTCACAACGTAAAAGGGTGATTATAAAGGTGCTTTACAAGTGTCTCCGAAGGTGTTTGTTGGGTTGGCATAGATCGAGATTAGGATTTTTCACTCCGTGTTTTGGAGAGGTATCTCTGGGCCCTCTCGGTAATACTCATCACTATAAGCCTTGCAAGCATTGTGACTAATGAGTTAGTTGCTGGATGAAGTATTACAGAATGAGTAAAGAGACTTGCTGGTAACGATATTGAACTAGGTATTGAGATACCGACGATTGAATCTCGGGCAAGTAACATACCGATGACAAAGGGAACAATGTATGTTGTTATACGGTTTGACCGATAAAGATCTTCGTAGAATATGTAGGAACCAATATGAGCATCTAGGTTCCGCTATTGGTTATTGACTGGAGACGTGTCTCGGTCACGTCTACATAGTTCTCGAACCCGTAGGGTCCGCACGCTTAACGTTCAATGACGATTGGTATTATGAGTTTATGTGTTTTGATGTACCGAAGGTAGTTCGGAGTCGCAGATGTGATCATGGACATGACGAGGAGTCTCAAAATGGTCGAGACATGAAGATTGATATATTGGAAGCCTATGTTTGGACATCTGAATGGTTCCGGGTGAGTTCTGGCATATACCGGAGTACCGAGAGGTTACCGGAACCCCCAGGGAAGTATATGGGCCTTATTGGGCCATAGTGGGAGAGACGAGGAGGCGGCCAGGTGGAGGGCGCGTCCCCCAAGCCCAATCCGAAATGGTGGGGGGCCTGCCCCCCTTACCTTCCTCCCTCTATCCCCTTCCTTCTCTCCTAGTCCAACTAGGGAAGGGGGGGATCCTACTCCTGGTGGGAGTAGGACTCCTCCAGGGCGCGCCATAGAGGGCCGACCCTCCCCCCTCCTCCACTCCTTTATATACGGGGGAGGGGGTACCCCATAGACACACAAGTTGACATTGTTTAGCCGCGTGCGGCCCCCCCTCCACAGTTACACACCTCGATCATATCGTCGTAGTGCTTAGGCGAAGCCCTGCGCCGGTAACTTCATCATCACCGTCACCATGCCGTCGTGCTGATGAAACTCTCCCTCGGCCTCAACTGGATCAAGAGTACGAGGGACGTCCCCGAGCTGAACGTGTGCTGATCACGGAGGTGCCGTACATTCAGTGCTAAGATCGGTCGGATCGTGAAGACGTACGACTACATCAACCGCGTTGTCATAACGCTTCCGCTTTCGGTCTACGAGGGTACGTGGACACACTCTCCCCTCTCGTTGCTATGCATCACATAGATAGATCTTGCATGATCGTAGGAATTATTTTGAAATTACCGCATTCCCCAACAGATGCCCAGTCCCGAAATGAAAAAAATACTATGCTAATAAATTCATTGGTAAGTGTTGGTATGGAAGGCACCCGTGGATACGACTAGCCATGGATTGTGAAGGAATGGTGGAAAGGAAATAAACTTTACTTCCTATTTGGGAACTGCCTATAATTTGTCTAGCATGGAAGATATTGGGAATTCTCGGTTGTTTTCGTTGACAGGAAAAACATGCCTCTCAAAATAATTTTTATTTCTAATTTAAGCCTTGAGCTCTGGCACCTCTGCAAATCTCTACTTCCCTCTGCGAAGGGCCTATCTATTTACTTTTATACAATTTTTATATTTATGTTGAGTCTCCACCTTCTCTTATCAAGCACCAACTAGGGAGCACTATTGTCAAACTTTTGTATTGGATGTAGAGAATGTTGAGTGTGTTTCATGAAACGATCAATAAGTGAGCATAATGGGCTTTTGATAACTTTCTATAGCATCGATATTTTGAAAGACATGGTTGCTTGTTGATATGCTTGAGTATTGATATTTTTATGTCAAATTATATACTATTGCTTTGAATCATTCAAGTCAAAATATCCATGCTACAAAAGAAAAGAATATATGATGAAAATTTTAGGTAGCCTTCCACATCAAAATTTCAGTTTTTATCATTTACCTACTCAAGCACAAGCAGGAATTAAGCCTAGGGATGCTTGATACGTCTCCAACGTATCTAGAATTTTTTTTATCGTTCCATGCTATTATATTATCAATCTTGGATGTTTTATATACAGTTTCAAGCAATTATATGTCATTTTTTGGGACTAACCTATTAACTTAGTGCCCAGTGCCAGTCACTATTTTTTGCTTGCTTTTAATTTCACAGAATATCAGTACCAAACAAAGTCCAAATGCCATGAAACTTTTTGAAGATTTTTTCTGACAAAAGAGACACTAGAAGCTTCGGGAGAAGACCAAACGAGGGAACATGGGCCCACAAGGCACCAGGGCGCGCCCATGTGGGTGGTGTGGCCCACGTGGCTCCGTTTGTTCTAGCTTCACCTCTATAAATTCTCTAAAATCGTGAAAACAACAAAGGAGTCCACAAAATACTTTTTCCACCGCCGCAAGTTCCAGAACCACGAGATACCATCTGGAGGCCTTTTCGGGCACTCTGCCGGAGGGGGATTCGATCACGGAGGGGGCTCTTCATCATCCATGTTGCCCTCCGATTAGGCATGAGTAGTTTACCACAGACCTATTAGTCCATACTTAGTAGCTAGATGGCTTCGTCTCTCTTTTTGATCTTCAATACAGCGTTCTCCTCGGTGTTCTTGGAGATCTATTTTATGTAATGACTTTTGTGGTGTGTTTGTTGGGATCCGATGAATTGTGAGTTTATGATTAGATCTATCCATGAATATTATTTAAGTTTTCTCTGAACTCTTTTGTGCATGACTGTTATAGCCTCGTATTTATTCTCCGATTTATTGGTTTGGTTTGGCTAACTAGATTGGTTATCTTGCCATGGGAAGAGGTGCTTTGTAATGGGTTCGATCTTGCGGTGCTCAATCTCAGTGATAGAAAGGGACATGACACGCATGTATCATTGCTACAATTTTATTTTATTTAATTTATTTTGTATTTTGTATTTTGTATTTTCTATCATCCGTTTAACCTTGCTCGTAAACGTCAAGTGACTGACAACCCCTTGTTCGCGTTGGGGTGCAAGTATTTGTTGTTTGTGTGTAGTTTTTGTTCACTAGTCGTTCCTTGGTTCTCCTACTAGATTGATAACCTTGCTTTCACAACTGAGAGAAATACTTATCTCTACTGTACTACATCATCCTCTCCTCTTCGGAGAAATCCCAACGCAACTCACAAGTAGCACTCCCGGCGAGAGCATCTCCTTCGGTGTAAGGGATGAAGAAATGGCGGAACAAAGCAACATTGGGCTCGATGTTGATACATCTCCATCATATCTATAACTTTTGATTGCTTCATGCCAATATTCTACAACTTTCACATACTTTTTGGCAACAATTTACATGATCTTGTTGGACTAACATATTGATCCAGTGCCTAGTGCCATTTCCTGTTTGTTGCATGTATTTTGTTTCGTAGAAAATCCATATCAAACGAATTTGAAACGTGATAAAAGCTTACCGAGATTTGTTTTGGAATATATGTGATTTATTGGAAAAAGACTCAGCATAAAGGGCGGCCCATAGGCCCCACAAGCTCACACAGTGCCCCCTGTACCCCAGGGCACGCCCCCTACACTTGTGGCCACCTCGAAGGTTGGTTGAGTTGTCCTTCCGCCACAAGTAAGCTATATCCAGATAAACCCCCCCTCAAATTTTCATCCCAATCGGGGTTAGGGATCTCCGGGAATTTAAGAAACGATGAAGGGCCAGAAAACAGCAGCGCGAAATAGAAGAGAACAGAGAGAGAGATCCAATCTCAGAGGAGCTCCTGCCCTTTGGGAGACATGCTAGCCATGGACTCAAGGAAAAAATCTCCTCCCATCTAGGGGGGAGGCCAAGGAAGAGGAAGAAGGATGGGCGCTATCTCCCCCTCTCTCCCGATGGCACCGGAATGCCATTGGGGCAATCATCCTGACGGCAATCTACACCAACAACTTCACCACCGTCATCACCAACTCTATACTCATCTACATAGCGGTGTAACATCTCTTATATCCGCTGTAATCTCCACTTAAACATGGTGCTTAATGTTATATATTATTATCCAATGATGTGTGGCAATCCTATGATGTTTGAGTAGGTTCGTTTTGTCCTATGGGTTGATTGTTGGTCGCGATTGGTTTGAGTTGTATGTTTTATTTTGGAGATATCCCATGGAGCCTTCCGTGCCGCGCACACGTGGGGGATTCCTGATGTATGGTGTTGCAATACGTTCATCGCTTATAGTGGGTTGCGAGAGTGACAGAAGCTTAAACCCAAGGGGGTTCTTGCATATGGGGGTAAAGGGGACTTGTTACTTTATGACTGGGTTGGGTTTACCTTAATGATTTCTAGTAGTTGCGGATGCTTGCTAGAGGTCCAATCATAAGTTCATATGATCCAATATGGAAAGTATATTAGCTCATGCCTCTCCCTCATATAAAATTGCAATAATGGTTACTGCTCTAGTTATCAATTGCCTAGGGACAAATCCTTCTCTTGTGTTACAAAAATCTTTCTACTAAACAACTAACTTTTATTTTCTTGCAAAGTACTCCTAGTTTATTCTTGCAAAGTAGTTCTAGAATTACACTTACAAATTACTTCTAGTTTCATACTTGTTTTAGGTAAAGGAAAGGTTAAGTGTCCGTAGAGTTGCATCGGTGATCGACAGACTTGAAGAGAATATAAATTCTACCTTTAGCTCCTCATTTGGCTCAACACTCTTATTTATCGAAAAACTATAATTGATCTCCTATACTTGTGGGTTATCAAGACCTTTTTCTTGCGCCATTGCTGGGGAGCAATAGCATGGGGTGAATATTCTCATGTGTGCTTGTTCGGTTTATCACTAAATATTTTTTATTTTCCGTTCTAAGTTGTTTTCTATCTTTAGTTATTGATTGCTTGTATCTGTGTTGGTAATTCCCCGAAGAGGAGGGGATGATGCAACACAACAAAGGTAAGTATTTACCTCAGTTATGAAACCAAGGTTATCGATCCAGTAGGAGAACGAAGCAACACTATGTAAACAACACCTGCACACAAACAACAAATACTTGCAACCCAACGCGTGAAGGGGTCGTCAATCTCTCAACGGTATTGAGATAGATTAAATTGTATGAGATTTGATAAATAGATCTAACTAAAATAAAAATAAAAATAAATAAATGAAAATTGCAGCATGGTATTTTTAGATTTAGTAATAGGAAATAGACCCGGGAGCTGTAGTTTTCACTAGAGGCTTCTCTCAAGATAATAGCATATGGTGGGTAAACAAATTACTGTTGAGAAATTGATAGAAAAGCAAATAATTACGAAGATATCCAAGGCAATGATCATGTATATAGGCATCACGTCCAAGATTAGTAGACCGACACCTGCCTACATCTGCTACTATTACTCCACACATCGACCGCTATCCAACATGCATCTAGTGTATTAAGTTCATGGAAAAACGGAGTAATGCAATAAGAACGATGACTTGATGTAGACAAGATAAACCCATGTATGAGCAAACCCCAACTTGTTATCCTTAAAAGCAATGATACATGCGTGTCGTGTCTCTTTCTGTCACTAAGATTGAGCACCGCAAGATCGAACCCATCACAGAGCACCTCTTCCCATTGCAAGAAAAATCAATCTAGTTGGCCAAACCAAACCAATAATTCGGAGAAGAAATACAAAGCTATAATGATCATGCATGAAAGAGTTCAGCAAAGACTCAAATAATATTCATGGATAGATCTGATCATAAACTCACGATTCATCGGATCCCAACAAACATACCGCAAAAAAGAGTTACATCTAATAGATCTCCAAGAACATCGAGAAGAACATTGTATTGAAGATTAAAAAGAGAGAAGAAGCCATCTAGCTACTAGCTAAGGACCCGTATGTCTGCGGTAAACTACTCATGCATCATTGGAGGGGCAGCAAGGATGATGCAGAACCCCTCCGTGATCATTGCCCACTCCGGCAGAGTGCTGGAAAAGGCCTCTAGATTGGATCTCGTGGTTCTGGAACTTGCGGCGGCTGAAAAAGTGTTTCGTCCACTCCCCTAGGGTTTTTGGATTTTAGAGTATTTATAGAGGCAGTGATAGGTCCAGAAGGTTCCCATGTCCTCCAGTACCCACAAGGGCGCGCTGGAGGGTTCCTAGTGGGGCCCCATGGGCCTCCTCTCATGTGCTCCTTTGGCTCCCAGGGTGTCTTCTGGCCAGAAAAAATCTCCAAAATGTTTCGTGGCATTTGGACTTCGTTTTTTATTGATATTCCTGAAGTAAAAAACAAGCAAAAACATCAACTGGCACTGGGCACTATGTCAATAGGTCAGTCCCAAAAATGATATAAAATTGCTAGTAAATGTATATAAAACATTCAAGATTGATACTTTAATAGCATGGAAGAATAAAAAAAGTTAGAGATACGTTGGAGACGTATCAGGATCCCCAAGCTTAATTCCTACTCGTCCTCGAGTAGGTAAATGATAAAAAATAGAATTTTTGATGTGGAATGCTACCCATAATCTTCATCACATATCCTTTTCTTTGTAGCATGGAAATTTGGACTTTAAGTGATTCAAAACAATAGTCTATAATTAGACATGAAGACCTCAATACTCAAGCATATCAACAAGCAACCATGTCTTTCAAAATATCAGTGCTAAAGAAAGCTATCCCTAGCCTATTATGCTCAATCATTGATCCATCCATGAAACACACTCAAATATTCTACATCCAATGCACAAGTATGATAATAGTGTTGACTACACTACTACAGGATGGTCCAAACAGGACAGTCGAATCAGAGACCCGTCGACGAAACTGTGTGCGATGCATCAATCACAAATGGTGATGTAATAAAACCGTCAAAAAAGATGCAAAACGTTTGTGATGGCGGCGACATCAAACACGGTTCATATTGGAGTTGCGTGTGCGATGAGTGGCAAACGGTTAATCCAGAAGAACTATTAGCGATGATGAAGAACAACAGAAACGGGCAACCAGATGAGGGTGTGTGCGATATATGACATACAATTCACTAGGATGAACTGTGTGTGATTAGGCAACACGATGGAAACGGTTCAACTGAACAAGATGTGTGTGACACGTGGAAAACTGTAACACCCCAAAAATTTAACCATGTTTTGAATTATTAAAATTTTGCCAGGAGTTTAAATTTTTTGCTTTCTGGATCTTCTTTTGATTTTAGAACACCTTTTCTTTAATATTGTGGAGTTTTTACCCCAAATGGAAACTTTCCAAAAATATTATCGGACTTCTATACTCTCTCAATAAAACAATTCTTAATCAGTGGTTTTATTTGCATAATTGTTTTTCCCGAGCTTTGTTCTTTTAAAATGATTTTTCATAAGTTTTGGAGCCTCTTTTACACTACAACCATTTGATAAATGCATCAAAAAATTTCACCAAAATTTGGGGATGACATGTGATGTCCCTAAATCACTTTTATGCAAAAACATCTTCTGTTCATTGGAGATTTTGAGCTCTACACCTAATTTTCAAATCTGGACCAGTGGGCAATTTTGCACTACAACCTATTTAAATATTTCTTTAAAACTTCCACCAAAATTAGGGGAGGTCAGTAGGAGTATATTATCCCCCTTTATGCAAAAACCCAGTTATGTCCTTTGAAAATTTTGAGTGAATCAACCTCATTTTCATTCTGGTCCAACTTGAGGATTTGTACTGCAACCATATTTTTGCTTGCTCTTTTACCCATGATTATTTTTCCTGCTTGTAGTCCTTCCTACAAAACCCTTAAGTCCAAGAGCATGAACCCATTGGAATATTTTTGGTCCATGAAATGATAGCCTTTAGGTTCTATCCAGAATTGGTTTTCTCAAATGTTTGCACTAACAAGTTTCTTTGTTTGACAAACTAACCTGACCACCACCACCTACACCTTAAGAGACTAGGATCTGGAGATTTTGGCCACTCCAAGAACTGCCAAGATGCCTCTAGCATTATGTCAAACACCTTGAGTGCATGAGCAGATTTGGCATAAGTTTTGGTTTGCATTGTGAACTTGATCCTCTGATCAAACTAGCTTGTCCACTAAGCCTCTAGAATACCCTAGCCTAATCCTGTTAAACCCCAGCTCCACCCTAGCCTCCTAGCATGCACTGGCATTATGCCGAGCACCTGGTGCGCGTGCTCTGGGCGCGCCCAGAGCGCATGTTTT
>NC_057807.1:187060587-187188363 GCF_018294505.1 Triticum aestivum
GACGGCTAGCGGCCGGCCACAGTGGGCTCGTGCCACGGTCGGCACCGCCCGAGCCACAGCCGCGCGCCAGCTGCCCCCTAGAGCAGTCCAAGCTTATCCTCGCGCTCGTCTGCAAGCGCTCGTCTGTGCCACGACGCCCTGCCGCAACAGAAGTGGTCAGCCGACGATCTTATCCCCAGCAGCGGCGGAACCGACCTAGCTACACTATAAATGGTGACCCCGAGCTCCTCCTAGACCCAAGGCAGCCTCAAGCCATCCCCCTAGAGCTCCCCTAGCCCGCAATCGACCAGGGGAGGCCGTCTTCCCCGTCTCCGGCCAGCTCGGCCACCGCTGCCTTCCGGCCCCGTTCATCACAACCAGGCCCTCCCCCGTCCATCCAACACCACCACCCGACACTCCTTCGTCTTGCGGAGCCGCCCAAACCCCCTGCTGCGACGGAGAGCCACCGTAGCCCCAAACCCCCAATTCACCCGTAGCCACCGGGCGCTGCGAAGCTCGTCGCCGGCGACTCCCTCCGTCCCCACCTGACTAGCAACCACTGGGAGGACTGCCCTGGACTGGCGGATCCATCCCCACCCTCGAAGCCCCGCGAGGAGCCGCCAACCGCCGGCGGCGATCGCCGGAGTCCCGCCTCCTCTCGGGCAGAGGAAGAGGAGGGAAGGACGACCGGTCAAACCTGACCAGTGGGCCCCATGGACCCACTGTCAGTGACCCACGCGCGGTCCACGCTGGATAAGTGGAGACGTAATCTCAGAATACGCCTTTGACGTGGTCAGTTTTCTAAACGTTTTTCCTTTTTCTGTTTTATTTTAAAAACAGATTTTTGATCAAAACTTTGACTGTCTATAACTTTTTAAATATAATCCAAATGAGTTGATTCTTTTTCCTACCTCCCTCAAATATTGTCTAGTTTATTTTAAGATTTATTTCAAAAAAATTCAGACAACTTTTTTTGTACTATTTTTGAAACTATGTATTAATTCAAAAATTTTAAATAGGATTTTTGGAGAGAGAAGAAAACTTTCAAAGGTTTTGGGATGCACCCTGCCTCCCCACAACTTGAAGGCAAGCATTCTGAACTCTGGCATAATGTTTTTTTTTGTGTGTCGTTTGAACACGGTTACAATACCACCCCGACACGGAGTATCCGTTATTTTTTTGTGATGATATGTTCAAACTCATGAGTGCATATTGATAATTTCATGCTATTGGAGTTTGATATGTTTGGGATAGTAGTCACCATCATATTCCTTTCATGCCTACCGGGAGGAAGTCGGGAGAGCCTCTATCTTCGGTAGACGCAAGCTTGTCTCCGGTCTTTGTTGAGACGGTTGTGTCCGGTACGGCAAAGCAAGGCATGACAAGTGGTGACTTTGTCCGTTGGTTGAAACATATTTGTTATGCTAACCATGCAGGGAATACTTAAACCTCCTGAGTCGACCATAGATCGAGTCTTGTTCCGGTAACCCCCACACTTGTTTCGTACTACCACTTGTCCCTGCCATAGGTAGGGTACGGTTCAGTAAGTTGTCAACCCCTTTCTAGCACACACCGTACAGAGGGGCCGGGATGAGGGTTCCATGGCCCTGGATTAAAGCCAGTCATCCGGTCAGGGGGCATGGGTGTTTCGGTTGTAGCCGAGGGGGTAGCTCCCCCAGTTTGCGCGCGGTATAAATTTTGTGATCCCATGATAATCGAGGTTGTAGCCTCCCCACATAGAGTTTTGCTTAACAAGTGTCGTGGGTGATTCCAGACACCGATGAGTCAAGCTGGTGTGTGCGGTTGGGTGTGTTTTCAACTAAAAGACCGTAAGCGGAATTAGTCCGGATGGACTAACAGAATCTGTTACTCGTGGGTAAAGAGTACACCCTCTGCAGAGATTATATCTATACGAGTAGCCGTATCCATGGTTAAGGACTACAGTCTGGGTTGGGTCAAGTGTCGGTCTTAGTGTCGGTCTTCGGAGGAAAAACAACTAAGTCAGAACATTGATTTTGACCGGTGACATATGATGATTATGATTATTATTATTGTGGACTAACTATTTTCATTACGTGATTTATTGAGTATCCCTGGGACGGTTCTACCTCCTGGATATTCACTGTGATTATTCTGTTATAAGCCCTTTATGTGGTGTCGCATAGACGCCCGACTGTGGCATGTTTGTTATTGAATTACCATATAAGCCCTTTATGTGGTGTCGCACAGACGCCCGACTGTGACATGTTTGTTATTTATTTACCATATAAGCCCTTTATGTGGTGTCGCTGAGACGCCCGAATGTGGCATGCTTGTTATGTATTCACTTTATATGCCCTTTATGTGGCGTCGCACAGACGCCCGACTGCGGCACATTTGTTACTTATTTCACTTATGAGCCCTTTCTGTGGGTCGCTCAGACGCCCGACTGAGGCATTCTATTTCTACTCCCTAATTGCATTATTCATGTGTTACGTGAATAACTTGTTTGCGTGCATCGGGGATTTTATTTCTGTGACTAACGCTGTGATCATAGAATATTTCAGAGCATGATTATCGTTTGTTATATTATACCTATGTTCATAATGTTTTCGAGTACATTCAAAGTACTCACTGGCTTGTCCCTGGCTATTGTCTTGGCCAGATTGCTTGCTTGGAGAGGAGCGTCGAGATGACAGCCCCGGAACCTAATCAATGGTGATAGCAGCCTCGTGAAGATAGGAGTTAACCTGGTCCGCTATTCCTGTGGGAAATGGAGTCCCATAGACGCCGATGATCCACAAACTGCTTCCACCATCAACCACTAGAAACCTTGTGTTGTACTCATAGGCCAGAATGGCCTTGTACTACATATTATGTATTTTGCTTGGAGTTATTGTATCAAGTTTGTGTCTCGCCAGCTAACAGTAATCCTGGGGATGGTGAGCATAAGGGCCATTTTCTGGGAAATGAAAATCCCAAAAATCCGGTCCTGACAGACTTGGTTTCAGAGCCAGGCTGACCATTGGCTAATCCTATCTTAGCCAGGTCGAAAAACCTAGGTTAACCAAACCACCAGACCATAACCTAACCCTGGCCAAGCTTCTCGCATAAGATAGCCCCACAGTGACCCGACACCTTTTGGCAGTCGGTGCCCAACCTATCAGCCTAGCCTGTCGATCACGCGCCAGTGACCGACACCTAAATTGTCTCATTCGCAAGCGTGCGAAGGAAGACTCCGCCCTCTGTTCCTATAAAAAGGGCGCGCTAACCTCAACACAGTACAACACAAGCTCTTCCCCAAACCGAGCCATAATGCCTGGCCCCGTCATGCACAATGAAACCACGGCAAACAACCTTGGAGGATTTGTGACCGTGCTAGCAAACCTCACCCGCCGTGCTTTTGCACTAGAGGAGCCTCCAGAATATGTTGTGTACGAAGGACTCATGAGCGGTGAGAGCCGTCAATTCTGGGCCATTGTACACATCTATGGTAGGGGTCTATCGCCAGAACGCCCCTACAGGTTCACCGGAAGGACAACTTCCTTTGAGCCACAAGCCATCCAACTAGCTGCTCGAGAGGCTATAGTTCAACTCCGGCACTTGTCGCCCAGAGTTAACTATCGCTCGTTCTACTACTACCCCAGCCGTGACGGGTATGGTAGGCCACCCCAGGACATCAATGGAGATCACGAGAAGGATCCTGCATTGTCGCATCTGGTGCGCTATGTAGGTGCACTAGAGGAACTGTTCGATCAAATCACCCTTGATCTGATCGCAGCTCGTGGAGAACTGGTCCGCCGAGCCCCGGCAAGAGGAGAAGATGAGCCCGACGCCGACAACCCAGTCGTGCTGTTCGGACACTCGATCGAGTCCTTGAGGTCTGCCCCAGCCATCGACCACAATACCTTGGTGTCCCCAGAAGTGCTTCGTCGCCTTTTGGGAACACGCTCCAGCGGGATTGTGGCCAACAATCCCCGGGATGGTCATCATTGCTACCCTGACCCGGCAGCCCCTCAACCCCCTCCAGCTAATCCCGACGGCGAAACCCGTGGAGAAGCCTCGATGTCCACAAGGCAGGCTCGTTTAGATATAAACGAGGTAGACTAAGTCACTCGAGTAGTGCCGAGTCTCAGTATGCCCACGCCCTGTAATTATGTAATCTCGCATCAACTTGGATAATTGCAGCTTGCTTGTGTGCCTCTGTTTTAAATAGTAGCCTTGCATTAAATATGTTAGCATGCGGTTGCATGTTTTTTCGGGCACAACTACCAAAACCACACCGACGACTCCCACAGTAATACGCCACTCTTACGAGATATATGTAGTTGTAGCATTGACCCCGACCCCATGGAGCAGACTCGATAGACTAGTTACCCTTCACCGCGGTAAATAACCCAGCCCCAATGCTATATAAAAGTCCACCCCGTGATCTTACCAGGTACCCCTCACATTGAGCACCACTCGCACAACCATTTCCATTGCCATGCCGAGCCCTAGTATTTATCTGAGGACTCCAGATGCAACCCCAGGTAGCTTTGCTAAAATTTTGTGGGACTTTACCTGCAGTACCATGAGTGCTATCCATCCACCCCAGTACGAGTTGCTCAAATCGAGGATCACCCCATCCACCTCGAAGTATTGGGCAGTGGTGCACGTCCCTCCCGCAAACCCAAACCAAGACCCCACGGAAGCCTCCTTCATGGGGAAATCTATGCCGACTCCTCATATGGCCATAGAAGCTGCTGCGTATGAGGCTCTTACACGCCTTCAATTCGCGGTACCCTATGCCAGCGAACGGGGGTATTATTATTTCCCGAGTCGTGCAGCACCCGGAGAAGTAGCATCTTTTCCCGGTGGACGAATTGAGAGAGACCCAGTACTGGCCAATCTTGCCCAGTATGTCATCGCTCAAGAGCGTTTGACCCAGCGAGTAATGGGCTATCTCCAAAGCCTCGCTGATTTGAATCCTCAGATCACCATCGGTAGACCACTGAGGCCCAACCAGGAGAGGCACATTCATCGACTGGTCAATCCGCTCCCCCCGATAGAAGAAGAGTGTGACCCGATTCCAGACTTTTTCTCAGGACCCTGTCCAATTACCATTATCGTTGTAGATGTCATTACTGTGTTTATTGTCCCTGCAGTTATTTTTGTGTTGCAACTTGTGTGTGGTATCCTAAATTTGTGCGATGAATTAAATCGTTAGTTTCAGTCAATGTGAGTGATTTTACTTCGGTAAAAATTTTATAAACTATTTTCACTCTCAGTAAATCTTGAAGTGAGATTTTTCTCGGAGTTGTTGCAGCATACATTTCTTCACGACATAGATTTTTATTTCACGCAGCACCATAACAATAGACTCACGACCCCAACCACGCAACCTAGTGCAAATCCTCGTGCACATTTTTGCACCAAACTAATCGCCTCCCTAACACCCCCAGTCTCAGAGGGAGAGATTTGTGAGTAATTACTCGGGTGCAAGTTACCTCCGGCACCCTGACAGCAGTTAGCACCTAACACCACACCTAATCATCGTGAACACCGCCGCCGCGGAGAGCTAACACTCGAGCAGCCGCATCACGACGATCATCGAGGATCATCACGCACAGGAGCACGGAGAACCCCAGCAATGCCGCCAACCCTCCGCACATCAAGATCACATACCAGTCCGGCATCACCTTCGCCATTAGAGCCTCGTCTCGAGCTCCTGCATATAGAAATAAAGGAGAAGGGAGAAGAAGGAGAAGCGAGGTCAAATGGAGGAAGAAGAAGGAGCACCGCGGTCATTTTATAGCTCGAGATCGGTGTACGGTGGGCGAAGTTCGCCAGCGCCGCTCGTCGCTCGATCGCCGGTGTTTGGAGGAGAATCCGCGAGCAGTGCCGACAGCGCACTGGCCCGCGAGGTGAGTGCACGCTGCGCCGGCAGCTAGCACGCCGCGCACTACTGCAGTACGGCCTAGATGCCCTACGGGATAGGCGTCGCCGGTGGAGAAAGCGCGGGAAAGCACACAGGAGAGAGGAAGAAGAGAGGGCCAGAGGTAGAGGAAGAGACCAACAGTGGGCCCCGGGTCCACCTATCAGCCACGGAGAGCACTGTGCTCTCGGGTACGACCAACATATTTTTTTCCAGTAATTTAGAGGTTTATTCTAAATTTACTGTGGCCAATAGTAGAAACTGACCGTAAATTTTTTCCATGCATCGCCAGTGTGCCACACTGTAGTTTTGCACCACTTATTGCCCTCTCACTGTAGCTACGTTTTAATTTCAGGAGTAGGATGGTTGTTTTTGTGATAGTAGGAGTAATTTTTTTTAAAACAACCCTTATCAAATCTCGAGGACGAGATTTTTTAAGGGGGGTAGTGTTGTAACACCCCAAAAATTTAACCATGTTTTGAATTATTAAAATTTTGCCTGGAGTTTAAAACTTTTGCTTTCTGGATCTTCTTTTGATTTCAGAACCCCTTTTCTTTAATATTGTGGAGTTTTTACCCCAGATGGAAACTTTCCAAAAATATTATTGGACTTTTATACTCTCTCAATAAAACAATTCTTAATCAGTGGTTTTATTTGCATAATTGTTTTTCCTGAGGTTTGTTCTTTTAAAATGATTTTTCATAAGTTTTGGAGCCTCTTTTACACTACAACCATTTGATAAATGCATCAAAAAAATTCACCAAAATTTGGGGATGACATATGATGTCCCTAAATCACTTTTATGCAAAAACATCTTCTGTTCATTGGAGATTTTGAGCTCTACACCTAATTTTGAAATCTGGTCCATTGGGCAATTTTGCACTACAACCTATTTAAATATTTCTTTAAAACTTCCACCAAAATTAGGGGAGGTCAGTAGGAGTATATTATCCACCTTAATGCAAAAACCCAGTTATGTCCTTTGAAAATTTTGAGTGAATCAACCTCATTTTCATTCTGGTCCAACTTGAGGATTTGTACTGCAACCATATTTTTGCTTGCTCTTTTACCCATGATTCTTTTTCCTGCTTGTAGTCCTTCCTACAAAACCCTGAAGTCCAGGAGCATGAACCCATTTGAATATTTTTGGTCCATGAAATCATAGCCTTTTGGTTCTGTCCAGAATTGGTTTTCTCAAATGTTTGCACTAACAAGTTTCTTTGTTTGACAAACTAACCTGACCACCACCACCTACACCTTAAGAGACTAGGATCTGGAGATTTTGGCCACTCCAAGAACTGCCTAGATCCCTCTAGCATTTTTTCAAACACCTTGTGTGCATGGCCAATTTTGGCATGATTTTTAGTTAGCTCTGTAAGCTTGATGCCCTGACCAAACCATCATTTCCAATAATCCCCTAGCTAGAGATAACCAAGCCCTGTTAATTTGTGTTTGCATCCAAGCCTCCTAGCTCACCAGGGCATTTCGTCGAACAGTCACCGTGCGTGCTCTGGGCGCGGCCAGAGCGCGCGTTTTGCACGTGCGTGCGCCCGAGCCGCCGCGTCCCACTGCCGCCTCCCCGCGCTCGTTCTGGCTACTCCCCTTGCACAGCCTGCACGCCCGACTCCTCCCTCGCTGCAGAGCCGCCCCTGGAGCCCTACAACGCTGCCATCAGGTCGGCCGTGGCCACTAGCGGCCGGCCACAACAGGCCCTGGGCGTGGCAGCACCGCCCGAGCCACCCGCACGCGCCATTTCACCCCGTGAGCAGTGAGGAGTTCATCGGAATGCGCCAACCAGGGCCACGTCGCCCTACTAGCTACAGCGAGGCGGTTCACCGATCTTATCTCCGGCCGCCGCGGGAACCGACCTTGGCCATCTATAAAAGGAGCCCCGAGCGCGTCCAATCCCTCAGGCAACCTCACACCATCCTCCTAGTGCCTCCCTAGCCTGCAACCGACCTGGGAAGGCCATCTTCCCCGTCTCCGGCCATCTCGGCCGCCACCGCCCTCCAGTGTTGTTCATCGCAACCAGGCCCTCCCCCGACCATCCAACACCACCACCCGACCCCCTTCGACCGTGCGGAGCTTCCCAACCTCTCAATCTCGCTCGGGAACCACCGTGGCACGATGCCCCAATTCACCCGAAGCTGCCTTCCGCCGCAGAGCTCGCCGCCGGTGACTCCCTCCATCCCCGCCAGCCTGGCGACCACCGGGAGGACCGCCCTGGACTAGCGGATCTATCCCTGTCCTTGGATCCCCGTGGGGAGCTGCCGTTCTTCGGCGGCGAACGCCGGAGCCCCACCCTGCTCGGACAGAGGAGGAAGAAGAGCGCGGGCGACTGGTCAAACCTGACCAGTGGGCCCCCTGGACCAACTCTCGGCGACCCACGCGCCAGTCCATGCTGGAAAAGTGAAGACGTAAACCCAGAATACGCCTTCGACGTGGTTAGTTTTGAAACGTTTTTTTCTTTTTTTCTATTTCATTTTGAAAACAGAATTTGACCAAAACTTTGACTGGCTATAACTTTTTAAATATAACTCCAAATGAGTCGATTCTTTATCCTACCTCTCTCAAATATTGTCTAGTTTATTTCCAGATTTATTTGAAAAAAATTCAGACAACTTTTTTGTACTGTTTTTTAAACTATGTATTAATTCAAAAAATTTAAATAGGATTTTTGGAGAGAGAAGAAAACTTTCAAAAGTTTTGGAATGCACCCTGCCTACCCACAACTTGAAGGCAAGAATTCTGAACCCTGGCATAATATTGTCGTGTATTGTTTTATACGGTTACAACACCTCTCGTCTCAGAGTTTTTGTTACTTTTTTTGTGATGATATGTTCAAACTCATGAGTGCATATTGATGATTCATGCTGTTGGAGTTTGATATGTTTGGGATAGTAGTCACCATCATATGCCTCTCATGCATACCGGGAGGAACCCGGAAAAGCCTCTATCTTGGGTAGACACGAGCTTGTCTCCGGTCTTCGTCGAGACGATTGTGTCCGGTACGGCATAGTGAGACATGATGAGTGGTGATTGTGGCTGTTGGTTGAAACATATTTGTTATGCTAATCGTGCAGGTAACACCTAAACATCCTGAGTCGACCGTAGATCGAGTCTTGTTCCAGTAACCCCCATACTTGTTCCGTGCTACCACTTGTCCCTGCCGTAGGTAGGGTATGGTTCAGTAAGTTGTCAACCCCTTTCTAGCACACACCATATCGAGAGGCCATGGTGGAAGATACCGGCTGCATCCGGTAGGCATGCCACCTGGTCCGGGGGCATGGGTGTCTTCGGTTTTAGCTGAAGGGGGTAGCTCCCGTAGTTTGCGCGCGGTATAAATTTTGTGATCCCAAGCTAATCGAGGTTGTAGCCTCCCCACTTAGATTTTTAGTTAAACAGGTGTCATGGGTGATTCCAGACACCGATAAGTCAGGATGGTGTGTGCGGTCGGGTGTGTTTTAAATTAAAAGACCGTGGGCGGAATTAGTCCGGATGGACTAACGGAATCCGTTACTTTTGGGTAAAGATTACACCCTCTGCAGAGATTATATCTATTCGAATAGACGTGTCCATGGTTAAGGACTATAGTCTGGGTTGGGTAAAGTGTCGGTCTTCGGAGGAAAAACTACTAAGTCAGAACATTGACTGTGACCGGTGACATATGGTGATTATGATTATTATTATTGTGGACTAACCATTTTCATGATTTGATATATTGAGTATCCCTAGGACGGTTCTACCTCCTGGATATTCGCTGTGATTTTTCTGTTATAAGCCCTTTATGTGGTGTCGCCCGACTATGGCATGTTTGTTATTTATTTACCATATAAGCCCTTTATGTGGTGTCGCCGAGACACCCGACTGTGGCATGCTTGTTATGTATTTACTTTATAAGCCCTTTATGTGGCGTCGCACAGACGCCTGACTGCGGCACATTTGTCACTTATTTCACTTATGAGCCCTTTCTGTGGTGTCGCTCAGACGCCCGACTGAGGCATTCTATTTCTACTCTCTAATTGCATTATTCATGTGTTATGTGAATAAATTGTTTGTATGCATCATGGATTTTATTTTGTGACTGGCGTTGTGATCCCAGAATATTTTAGAGCACGATCATCATTTGAATAATTATACATGAGTTCATAATGTTTGCGAGTACATTCAAAGTACTCACTGGCTTGTCCCTAGCTATTGTCTTGGCCAGATTTCTTGCTTGGAGAGGAGCGTTGTGATGACAACCCCGGAAATCCAATCAATGGTGATAGCAGCCTCGCGAAGATAGGAGTTATCTAGGTCAGCTGCTCCTTTGGGAATTGGAGTCCCATAGACGCTGAAAGACCACAAATCGCTTCCGCTATCAACCACTAGAAACCCTGTGTTGTACTCATAGGCCAGAATGGTCTTGTACTACATATTATGTATTTTGCTTTGAGTTTCTGTATCAAGTTTGTGTCTCGCCAGCTAACAGTAATCCTGGGGCTGGTGAGCATGAGGGCCATTTTCTGGGGAATTAATATCCCGAAACCCGGTCCTGACAAACTTGGTATCAGAGCCAGGCTGACCATTGGCTAATCCTATCTTAGCCAGGTCAATAAACCTAGGTTAACCAAACCACCAGACCATAACCTTACCAGTCCAAGCTTCTCGTGTAAGATAGCCCCACAGTGACCCGACACCTCTTGGCAGTCGGTGCCCAACCTATCAGCCTAGCCTGTCGATCATGCGCCAGTGACCGACACCTAAATTGTCTCATTCGCAAGCTTGCGAAGGAAGACTCCGCCCTCTTTTTCTATAAAAAGGGCACGCTAACCTCAACACAGCACAACACAGCCTCTTTTCCCAAACCGAGCCATAATTCCTCGCCCCGTCGTGCACAATGAAACCACGGCAAACAACCTTGGAGGATTTGTGACCATGCTAGCACACCTCACCCGCTGTGCCTTAGCATTAGAGGAGCCTCCAGAATATGTTTTGTGCCAAGGACCCATGAGCGGCGAGAGCCGTCAATTCTGGGCCACTGTACACATCTATGGTAGGGGTCTATTGCCAGAACGCCCCTATAGGTTCACTAGAAGGACAACTTCCTTTGAGCCACAAGCCATCCAACTAGCTGCTGGAGAGGGTATAGTTCAACTCTGGCACTTGTCACCCAGAGTCAACTGTCGCTCATTCCACTACTATCCCAGCCGTGACGGGTATGGTAGGCCACCCCAGGTTGCCAATGGCGATCACGAGACGGATCCTGCATTATTGCATCTGGTGCGCTATGTAGGTGCACTAGAAGAACGGTTTGATCAAATCACCCTTGATCTAATCGCAGCTCGTGGAGAAGTGGTCCGTCGAGCCCCGACAAGAGGAGAAGATGTGCCCGACACCGACAACCCAGTCGTGTTGTTCGGACACCCGATCAAGTCCTTGAGGTCTGCCCCAACCATCGACCACAATACTTTGGTGTCCCCAGAAGTGCTTCGTCGCCTTTTGGGAACACGCTCCAGCGGGATTGTGGCCAACAATCCCCGGATGGTCATCATCGCTACCCCGACCCGGCAGCCCCTCAACACCCTCCCGCTAATCCCAACGGCGAAACCCATGGAGAAGCCTCGACGTCCACAAGGCAGGCTCGTTTAGATATAAACGAGGTAGACTAAGCCACTCGAGTAGTACCGAGTCTCAGTATGCCCACGCCCTGTAATTATGTAATCCTGCATCAACTTGAATAATCGCAGCCTGCTTGTGTGGCTCTGTTTTAAATAGTAGCCTTGCATTAAATAATTAGCATGCGATTGCACTTTTTTCGGGCACAGCTACCAAATTCACACCGACGACTCCCACAGTAATACGTCACTTTTACGAGATATGTGTAGCTGTAGCATTGAACCTGACCCCATGGAGTAGACTCGATAGACTAGTTACCCTTCACCGCGGTAAATAACCCAACCCCAATGCTATATAAAAGGCCACCCCGTGATCTTACCAGGTACCCCTCACCTTGAGCACCACTCGCACAACCATTTCCATTGCCATGCCGAGCCCTAGTATCTATCTGAGAACTCCAGATGCAACTCCAGGTAGCTTTGTTAAAATTTTGTGGGACTTTACCTGCAGTACCATGAGTGCTATCCACCCACCCCAGTATGAGTTGCTCAAATCGAGGATCACCCCATCCACCTCGAAATATTGGGCAGTGGTGCACGTCCCTCCCGCAAACCCAAACCAAGACCCCACGGAAGCTTCCTTCGTGGGAAAATCTATGCCGACTCCGCATATGGCCATAGAAGCTGCTGCGTATGAGGCGCTTACACGCCTTCGATTCGCGGTACCCTATGCCAGCGAATGGGGGTATTATTATTTTCCGAGTCATGCAGCACCCAGAGAAGTAACATCTTTTCCCGGTGGATGAATCGAGAGAGACCCAGTACTGGCCAACCTTGCCCAATATGTCATTGCTGAAGAGCGTTTGACCCAGCGAGTAATGGGATATCTCCAGAGCCTCACTGATTTGATTCCTCAGATCGCCATCGGAAGACCACTGAGGCCCAACCAGTAAAGGCACATTCATCGACTGGTCAATCCACTCCCCCTGATAGAAGAAGAGTGTGCCCCGATTCCAGAGACTTTTTCTCAGGACCCTGTCCAATTACCATTATCGTTGTAGATGCCATTGCTGTGTTTATTGTCCCTGCAGTTATTTTTATGTTGCAACTTGTGTGTGGTATCCTAAATTTGTGCGATGAATTAAATCGTTAGTTTCAATCAATGTGAGTGATTTTACTACAGTAAATTTTTATTAACTGCTTTCACTCTCAGTAAATCCTGAAGTGGGATTTTTCTCGGAGTTGTTGCACATACATTTCTTCACGACATAGATATTTTTTTCACGCAGCACCATAACAGCAGACTCACAACCCCAACCACGCGACCTAGTGCAAATCCTACGTGAACATTTTTGCACCAAACTAATCACCTCCCTAACACCCCACAGTCTCAGAGGGAAGAGATTTGTGAGTAATTACTCGGGTACAAGTACCTCCGGCACCCTGACAGCAGTTAGCACCTAACACCGCACCTAATCATCGTGATCACCGCCGCCGCGGAGAGCTAACACTCGAGCGGCCGCATCACGACGATCATCGAGGATCATCACGCACAGGAGCACTGAGAACCCCAGCAATGCCGCCAACCCTCCGCACATCAGGATCACGTACCAGTCCGGCATCACCTCCGCCATTAGAGCCTCGTCTCGAGCTCCTGCAGACAGAAATGAAGGAGAAGGGAGGAGGAGGAGAAGCGAGGTCAGATGGAGGAAGAAGAAGGAGCACCGCGGTCGTTTTATAGCTCGAGATCGGTGTACGGTGGGCGAAGTCCACCAGCGCCGCTCGTCGCTCGATCGCCGGTGTTCGGAGGCGAATCCGCGAGCAGTGCCGACAGTGCACTGGCCCGCGAGGTGAGTGCACGCTGCACCGGCAGCTAGCACGCCGCGCACTACCGCAGTACGGCCTAGATGCCCTACGAGCTAGACGTCGCCGGTGGAGAAAGCGCGGGAAAGCGCGCGGGAGAGAGGAAGAAGAGAGAGCCAGAGGTAGAGGAAGAGACCGACAGTGGGCCCCGGGTCCACCTGTCAGCCACAGAGAGCACTGTGCTCTCGGGTACGACCAGCGTATTTTCAGTAATTTAGAAGTTTATTCTAAATTTACTGTAACCAATAGTAGAAATTGACCATAAATTTTTCCACGCAACGCCAGTATGCCACACTGTAGTTTTACACCACTTATTGCCCACTCACTGTAGCTACGTTTTAATTACAGGAGTAGGATGGTTATTTTTGTGATAGTAGGAGTAATTTTTTTCAAAACAACCCTTATCAAATCTCGAGGACGAGATTTTTTTCTTAAGGGGGGTAGTGTTGTAACACCCCAAAAATTTAACCATGTTTTGATTATTAAAATTTGCCAGGAGTTTAAATTTTTGCTTTCTGGATTTTCTTTTGATTTCAGAACCCTTTTTCTTTAATATTGTGGAGTTTTTACCCCAAGTAAAGCCTTCCAAGATTATCATTGGACTTGTATACCCTCTCAAGAAAAACAATTCTTTATCAGTGGATTTATTTGCATAATTATTTTTCCTGATCTTTATTCTTTTAAAGAGATTTTCATAAGTTTTAGAGCCTCTTTTGCACTGCAACCAATTGATAAGTGCATCTAAAATTTTCACCAAAATTTGGGGATGTCATGTGGTGTTTTTAAATCACTTTGGATGCAAAATATCTTTTATTCATTGAAATTTTGAGCCCTACCCCAAGTTTTCAAAACTAGTCCAGTTGGTACCTTTGCACTACAACCCTTTAAATAAATCTTTAAAAAATTTACCAAGTATTTGGAGATGGCAGTAGATGCATATAATTCATTTTTATGCAAAAACCCATGAATGTTCTTTGCAAAATTTGAGCAAATCATCCTCTTTTACTCTCTGGTCCAGTTTGGCACTTTCTACAGCAACCACATTTTTATTGCTCTGTTACACATGATTCTTTTTCCTACTTATAGTCCTCCCTACCAAAACCCTTAAGTCCAGGAGAGTGGACCTATTGGAGTATATTTAGTGCATAAAATGATAGCCTTTAGGTTCTGTCCAGAATTGATTTCTCAATATTTGCACTAACAAGTTTCTATATTTGACAAACTAACCTGACCACCATCACCTACACCTAATGAGACACTGATCTGGAGATTTTGGCCACTCCAAGAACTGCCTAGATGCCTCTAGCATTTTGTCAAACACCTTGTGTGCATGGCCAGTTTTGGCATGGTTTTAGTTAGCCATTGCAAACTTGATCCCCTGACCAAACCATCATGTCCACTAAGCCTCTAGAATACCCTAGCCTAATCCTGTTAAACCCCAGCTCCACCCTAGCCTCCTAGCATGCACTGGCATTACGGCGAGCACCTGGTGCGCGTGCTCTGGGCGCGCCCAGAGTGCACATTTTGCACGCGCGCGCACCGAGCCACCGTGTCTCACTGCCGCCCCCCGTGCTCGTTCTGGCCACTCCTCTCTCGCAGCCAGCACGGCCGCCTCCTCCTTCGCCGCAGAGCCATCCCTGGAGCCGCACAGCGCTGCCGTCAGGTCGGCCACGGCGGCTAGCCGCCGGCCACAGTGGGCTCCTGCCACGGTCGGCACCGCTCGAGCCACAGCCGCGCGCCAACTGCCCCCTAGAGCTGTCCAAGCTTATCCTCGCGCTCATCTGCAAGCGCTTGTCGGCGCCACAACACCCTACCGCAACAGAAGTGGTCGGCGGCGATCTTATCCCCAGCAGCGGTGGAACCGACCTAGCTACACTATAAATGGTGACCCCGAGCTCCTCCTAGACTCCAGGCAGCCTCAAGCCATCCCCCTAGCGCTCCCCTAGCCCGCAATCGACCAGGGGAGGCCGTCTTCCCCGTCTCCGGCCAGCTCGGCCACCGCCGCCTTCCGGTCCCGTTCATCACAACCAGGCCCTCCCTCGTCCATCCAACACCACCACCCGACACCCTTCATCTTGCACAGCCGCCCAAACCCCCTGCTACGACGGAGAGCCACCATAGCCCCAAACCCCCAATTCACCCGTAGCCACCGGCCGCCGCGAAGCTCGTTGCCGACGACTCCCTCCGTCCCCACCTGACTAGCGACCACCAAGAGGACCGCCCTGGATTGGCGGATCCATCCCCACCCTCGGAGCCCCGCGAGGAGCCGCCAACCGCCGGTGGCGATCGCCGGAGTCCTGTCTCCGCTCGGGCAGAGGAAGAGGAGGGAAGGACGACCGGTCAAACCTGACCAGTGGGCCCCATGGACCCACTGTCAGTGACCCACGCGCGGTCCATGCTGGATAAGTGGAGACGTAAACTCAGAATACGCCTTCGACGTGGTCTAGTTTCGAAACGTTTTTCCTTTTTCTGTTTTATTTTAAAAACAGAATTTGACCAAACTTTGACTGGCTATAACTTTTTAAATATAACTCCAAATGAGTTGATTCTTTTTCCTACCTCTCTCAAATATTGTCTAGTTATTTTCAGATTTATTTGAAAAAATTTCAGACAACTTTTTTGTATGTTTTTTGAAAACTATGTATTAATTCAAAAAATTTAAATAGGATTTTTGGAGAGAGAAGAAAACTTTCAAAAGTTTTGGGAATGCACCCTGCCTCCCCACAACTTGAAGGCAAGCATTCTGAACCTGGCATAATATTGTCGTGTGTTGTTTGATACGGTTACAACACCTCTCGTCTCGGAGTTTTCGTTATTTTTTTGTGATGATATGTTCAAACTCATGAGTGCATATTGATGATTCATGCTGTTGGAGTTTGATATGTTTTGGGATAGTAGTCACCATCATATGCCTTTCATACATACCGGAAGGAACCCGGGAAAGCCTCTGTCTTGGGTAGACACGAGCTTGTCTCCGGTCGTTGTCGAGACGATTGTGTCCGGTATGGCATAGTGAGACATGATGAGTGGTGATTGTGTCTGTTGGCTGAAAAATATTTGCTATGCTAATCGTGCAGGTAAACTTAAACCTCCTGATTCGACCGTAGATCGAGTCTTGTTCCAGTAACCACCATACTTGTTTCGTACTACCACTTGTCCCTGACGTAGGTAGGGTACGATTCAGTAAGTTGTCAACCCCTTTCTAGCACACACCATACAGAGAGGCCATGGTGGAAGATACCGGCTGCATCCGGTAGGCAGGCCACCTGGTCCGGGGGCATGGGTGTTTCGGTTGTAGCCGAAGGGGGTAGCTCCCCTAGCTTGCGCGCGTATAAATTTTGTGATCCCATGCTATCGAGGTTGTAGCCTCCCCACTTAGAGTTTTGCTTAAACAGGTGTCATGGGTGATTCCAGACACCGATAAGTCAGGCTGGTGTGTGCGGTTAGGTGTGTTTTCAATTAAAAGACCGTAGACGGAATTAGTCCGGATGGACTAACGGAATCCGTTACTCGTGGTAAAGAGTACACCCTCTGCAGAGATTAATTCTATTCGAATAGCCGTGTCCATGGTTAAGGACTACAGTCTGGGTTGGGTCAAGTGTCGTCTTAGTGTCGGTCTTCGGAGGAAAAACAACTAAGTCAGAACATTGATTATGACCGGTGACATATGATGATTATGATTATTATTATTGTGGACTAACTATTTTCATTATTTGATTTATTGAGTATCCCTGGGACGGTTCTACCTCCTGGATATTCACTGTGATTATTCTGTTATAAGCCCTTTATGTGGTGTCGCATAGACGCCCGACTGTGGCATGTTTGTTATTTAATTACCATATAAGCCCTTTATGTGGTGTCGCTGAGACGCCGACTGTGGCATGTTTGTTATTATGTTTACCTTATAAGCCCTTTATGTGGTGTCGCTGAGACGCCCAACTTGCGGCATGCTTGTTATATGTTTACTTTATAAGACCTTTATGTGCTGTCGCTGAGACGCCCGACTGCGGCATGCTTGTTATTATTTACTCTATAAGCCCTTTATGAGGTGTCGCTCAAACACCCGACTGAGGCATTCTATCTCTACTCTCTAATTACATTATTCGTATTTTTATGTGAATAACTTGCTTGCGTACATCAAGGTATTATTTTATGACTGACGTTGCGATCATAAAATATTTCAGAGCATGATCATCATTTGTTATATTATACCCGTGTTCATGATGATTGCGAGTACATTCAAAGTACACACTGGCTTGTCCCTGGCTATTGTCTTGGCCAGATTTCTTACTTGGAGAGGAGCGTTGTTGATGACAGCCCGGAACCTAATCAATGGTGATAGCAGCCTCGCAAAGAATAGGAGTTATCCAGGTCAGCTGTTCCTGTGGAAATGGAGTTCCACAGACGCCGATGATCCACAAACTGCTTCCGCCATCAACCACTAGAAACCTTGTGTTGTACTCATAGGCCAGAATGGCCTTGTACTACATATTATGTATTTTGCTTGGAGTTATTGTATCAAGTTTGTGTCTCGCCAGCTAACAGTAATCCTGGGGCTGGTGAGCATAAGGGCCATTTTTTAGGAAATTAAAATCCCGAAAATCCGGTCCTGACAAAAACAAGTCCGTGATCAGAAATGTGTGCGAAGACCAATAATAACACACACGATTGATGCTAATAAGCCGTGTGATTTGCTCTTTCTACAGAAGAATATAACACACACACACACACACACACACACACACACACACACACACATATATATATATATATAAACTGAAATAAACATCCAATTACATAAGTGACTATACAGATAATTCGCACACACCTCAATAAACAATTGCATGCATTCAAAACTAGGAGAAACGATCATCTAGTTATCTACTTCTTGTGACACTCCCGCCACTGCTCTGTGGCTCGATCCCTCGTCTAGAATAGGAAGAAGACACTCCCTCATGTCAACGATCCACATGTACATCTCGTAACTTGTGTACGCATCCTTGGCCGCGTACTTGACAGGTTGTTCATCCAGTCTCTCATGCCAGACACTGTGCCAAGCGTTCTTGTCCTTCTTGCTCTCATCCTTCATCTTCATGTAGTAGGGGTCGATGATGACCGAGGCGAGGTCAACCAGGGAAGTTCTCTTTGTTTTTTTGCTGCCCCAGACCTTGTAGTGGTCCTGGATGTTGACAAGATTCTTGCATTTCAAGCCCAAAACCTTGAGCGCTTTTAGATCGTTGGTGGTGTCCACCGTAGCAAAACTGTAGCCGGAGCTGTTGATAAACCCGGAGAAACGGTCGCAAGGCCTTGTGGCCAGGTGGTAATGGTAGACAAGGACGTCATGTCGCATGCACAACTAGGCGACGACAACCTTCTGCCATGCCTGGCACGACTGATGGTGTACTCGAGGTTAAAGCCGACCACTTGGTACTTCTCCTCGGCAAGCAACTGCTCCATAGATTGGATGGATATCTCCACCGAGAGCGGCTCGTTCGTGTGCAACACCGATAGGGCCTTCCGCCTCACATGGGTGTCCACTACGTGATGCATGGTGAAACCCGCACACTCATATTCCAGAGATACCGAAACAAAAAAATTCCACGGTCGAACTACCATAATATCTAGAAATGTAGATCTTAAACTAGAAAGGCTTTTTGGATGGAAAAACTCTGACTTCCTAGTTTTAGTTAGTAGAAACCTAATTGGTTAAAATTCCGTCCAGTAAAACGGAAGAATTATAAATTTCTAAAATGATAGATAGGAATATAGCGAATAAAGCCCGTTGTCATCGTAGGCCGCTAGGAGAGCCATTGGAGCCAACGGGAGCGCCATTGGAACCGCTAGATGTCCTCTCTATATGTGTAGTCGTGGGTGTGATTATTATGTTCGTGGCACGAGAGATGAAGGTAAATTGCCGCAGGAATAAATGGGGGCCGGGCAGCCTAGATTCTCGGCGTGTCTGCATGGCAGTTTTTGCAACGGGTAATTGCATCGTTGCGCCGCGCCCGGCGCAATTGCATGCATATGAACGTGCGTGATCGTGCGTCGGCCTCAAACACTAGCAGCGCCCGTGGAGGGCAGAGCGCCCGGAGGGACGCGAGAGCAGAGAGCGCATGGCAGGACGCGAGCAGAGCGTGCCGTGGCCACCTCAACCATGAGCAACCACATGCATAGAGCAGTTGAACATGCAGGGAATGACCGCCTACAAGCCGGCCGACAGTTGCGTCGCTGTGTAGAGAGCGGCCGCGTGCTATTACCTCCGTCTTGGTCTATTAGTCCCCTTTATATTCTATACTTTGCCCTTAAATTTAACTAACAAAATGTTAATGCATGTTATAAAAATTATATAATTCGAAACTATGTTCAAATACGAATCCAACGATATAATCTTTGGCGACATGCATTTGTATTTTATTAGTTAAATCCTACTTATAAACTATGATGCGG
This sequence comes from Triticum aestivum, assembly GCF_018294505.1. Classification (NCBI taxonomy): domain Eukaryota; kingdom Viridiplantae; phylum Streptophyta; class Magnoliopsida; order Poales; family Poaceae; genus Triticum; species Triticum aestivum. The sequence continues at coordinate 187,080,373 of NC_057807.1, forward strand.
GTATAGTAGGTAATTAAATTGCAAACATTTTTTTATTAACCGTATGTGTACGTGGCCTTTCGTCCTCCTCTTGCACTTCTTGTCACCCCGCTGCAGGAGACGCCTTACAGCGCAAGCTTGCGCAACACGCGGGGGCGTTCTTTTGGCCAAACGGTGGCTCGAAGTGGCGCCAATGAATCGTCGGTGAGCCCATTCCCGTGCAAGCTTCCTGCCCGACTCGGTGAAATCCCCCAAAATCCCAATGCTCACCATCCTACTATATAAACCCTCATGGCCGGCGAGTCCAGCGTCAGATTTTCCCTCCCTCCCTGTAGCTTATCTCATCTGCATCTCCCACAATCGCCAATGGCATTGGTCCACCATCGTCGCAGCCACTCCACCATCATCAGAGGGCAACTCCAGCTGGGAGGCTACACTGTCACGGCGGCGCAGTCCCCGGCGTAGCGTAGTGCGCGTGGCGTCCCTGTTGGGTGTGTGCGGAACACCCACCACACGCTCCGCCGCTGCCCGTCGGCAGTTGTTGCCGGCTGCCGTTGCCGCCACCCCATCATCAAAAGCCAGGGCCATCGCCAGCTCTGCCGCGCGGCCCGAAGGCGGGAGGTGGCCGTCGTGGCTGCTACCCCACCGCAGACCACCATCGCCATCACCCGCTCCGCCGCCGCGGCCCGAATGCGGGAGGTGGTGGTCGTGGCCGCCACCCCATCGTCGGCCGCCATGGCCTCCAGCCCACTGTCGACTGCCGGGGTCATCACCTGCTCCGCCACCACCACCCGAGGGCAGGAGGCGGAGGTGGAGGCCCACACGTGCGTCAACGACCTTGCGCGCTAAACCGAGTTCCCACGCGAGGAGCAGGAGCGCCTCCGTGAGCATGCAAAGAACTTTACCGCCGTTGTGGCCGCAACGCTCGCCACCGTAGAGGCGAGGAATCAGGAGATCTATTAGGAGAGCCACCACTTAGAGAGGGGTCGTCTGGAGTGGTAAAGGGCGTCCAAGGTGAGCGTCACTGAAGGTGCAGCAGCGGCAGGCACCATATTGCAGTTGTCCAGCTCGTCGGTAGGCTCCTCCTCCTCTGCCTCTTACTGAGCGCGCTCGGCAGAGGAGAGGCTGGATGAACTGGTACAAAGCCCTTCCGTAGTAGTAGTATTTAGGGGCTATTTTGTGCAGTTCATCTGACTATAGATGTGGTGAAACTATACAACATACTTCAAGTCAGTATATATATAGTTGAACTAGCTATTTCTGTACGTGGATGGCAACAATTGGGGAAAAGTTTGGTTGGTTCAGCTGTCGAGTTGAATTGTTTGTATAAAGAACGACTGCTTAATCCATGAATGAAATCTATGCTTAATTACTGAATTTTAGTTGCAAAAATTAGATAGTGCTAGTGATTTTTAGCTGCATATTTTGACAAATCGCAGTGTTACAAGGATGACAAATGGCAATGTTACTAGATCAACAAATGTCAATCTTTCCAGTTTAACAAATGGCATACCCAATATGACAGATGCAAATCTTACCAAATTGTCTGTACGTGGTTGCACACGGGTCATCCAAAACCACCATTTCCGTTGAAAGGATGTACAAATCCTGCTCGCCACATTTTCTCTTGGCTTATTGCCGAAGTCTGGCTTTGCATATCGTATTCAATCTGAACCGTTTGCATTGAAGAGATGCACAAATCCTGCATTGTGAAATTTCCCTTGACTTGCGGGGGAAGACCATAGCTCTCACTCTGCATACGGGTGTTCTATCTAAAACATTTTTTATCAAGAGCTGCACAAATCCTGCTCGATACATTTTCCCTTGGCCTCCTGGGGATGCTGTCGGTTTGCATACGGGTGTTCTAAATAAAACATTCGTGATGAGTGTTTTATATTTAAAAACCATTGATGTTTCTTTCAAAAGAAAATTGATTGATAAGTCTGTACATCGAGGGAAAGAAACACAAGTTCGTTCAAACCATATCTTTCATTCAGTCACACTTCGAATTTGTATTCATATGATCGAGATACAGTATTAAACCCCAAAAAAACTATTTCCGGCGCTGGCAGAGGTGGCTTGCCGTGCCTTTGTTTTAGTTGTTGTCCTCCGGCACACCATTGTTGAAGCCTTCAAGGCAGCACAAAATGTTCTTTACTTGGAAATCAAACATCATGTCGTCGCATGATCGACAGGCGAGACACAGGAGGACAGCAACTGGCGGCGCTGCAAGGTAGTGGGCTACAGCGGCATGGCATGCCGCTGAGGTGGGTGCATGCACGGGCACGGGCGCAACCGGTGCAGGAAAACGCACAAGGACTGGCGCCACGGTGGGTGGAGGGGTGCACAGGCACGGACACGGGCGCTGGCATGTACACGAGCTCGCGCGGGTCCGCGGAGACCTCGCTGACGCCCGCGGCTTCCAGCTCTGTGATAGTGCTCGGCGACAAGCCCGTCAATGCTACGAGAATGGTCGCTGGCGCGGGCGAGGGGATGGGAGCTGGGATGGGCGCGGGGTTGATAACCCACAAGTATAGGGGATCACAACAGTTTTCGAGGGTAGAGTATTCAACCCAAATTTATTGATTTGACACAAGGGGAGCCAAAGTATATTCTCAAGTATTAGTAGCTGAGTTGTCAATTCAACTGCACCTGAAAGACTTAATATCTACAGCAGAGTATTTAGTAGCAAAGTAGTATGGAAGTAATGGTAACACTGCAAAAGTAACAGTAGCGGTTTTGTAGCAATCGTAACAGTGGCAACGGAGAAGTAACTAAGCAAAGAACAATAGGTGAAAATCTCGTAGGAAATGGATCAATGATGGATAATTATATCGGATGTAATTCCTCATGCAACAGTTAGAACATAGGGTGACACAGAACTAGCTCCATTTCATCAATGTAATGTACGCATGTATTCCGAATATAGTCATACATGCTTATGGAAAAGAACTTGCATGACATCTTTTGTCCTATCCTCCCATGGCAGCGGGGTCCTAATGGAAACTAAGGGATATTAAGGCCTCCTTTTAATAGAGTACCGGACCAAAGCATTAGCACTTAGTGAATACATGAACTCGTCAAACTACGGTCATCACCGGCAGTGGTCCCGATTATTGTCACTTCGGAGTTGCCGGATCATAACACATATTAGGTGACTATTGACTTGCAAGATAGGATCAAGAACTCACATATATTCATGGAAACATAATAGGTTCAGATCTGAAATCATGGCACTCGGGCCCTAGTGACAAGCATTAAGCATGGCAAAGTCATAGCAACATCAGTCTTAGAACATAATGGATACTAGGGATCAAACCCTAACAAAACTAAGTCGATTACATGGTAAATCTCATCCAACCCATCACCGTCCAGTAATCCTACGATGGGATTACTCACGCACGGTGGTGAGCATCATGAAATTGGTGATGGAGGATGGTTGATGATGACGATGGCGACGGATTCCCCTCTCCGGAGCCCCGAACGGACTCCAGATCAGTCCTCTTGAGGAAGATTAGGGCTTGGCGGTGGCTCCTTATCATAAAACACGATGAATCCTTCTATTTGATTTTTTCTCCCCAAAAGTGAATATATGGAGTTGGGGTTGAGGTCGGTGGAGCTCCAGGGGGCCCACGCGGTAGGGGGCGCGCGCCAGGGGGGCGCCCTGCACTCTCGTGGACAGGGTGTGGGCCCCCTGACGTTGATTCTTTCGCCAATATTTTTTATTAATTCGAAAACGTGTCTCCGTGGATTTTTAGGTCATTCCGAGAACTTTTATTTCTGCACAAAAATAACACCATGGCAGTTCTGCTAAAAATAGAGTCAGTCCGGGTTAGTTCCATTCGAATCATGCAAGTTAGAGTCCAAAACAAGGGCAAATATGTTTGGAAAAGTAGATACGTTGGAGATGTATCAACTCCCCCAAGCTTAAACCTTTGCTAGTCACTACTAGGAAAAGGCATGCTAGTGGCGCACTAGTTTTGCCTTCAAATGGCGCACTACTGGTACGCCACTAGCATCACGCCATTAGAATTAAATTCTACTGGCGCACCACTGGTGCGCCATTAGTATCTGGTGTTCTAATGGCGCACCACGTAGTGCGCCATTAGTATTGCCCACAGTTCGCCATTAGAATTCCTCCTAGGGGACCATATGTACCCATGTGCTTTGGCATACTAATGGCGCACCAGTGGCTGATGCGCCATTAGTGTGATTATCACAGTGCGCCATTAGTGTCTTGTGTGGTGCGCCACTAGTATGAATATTAGGGATTTTTTTTCTTTTCTGATATTTTCACAGGTTACAAAATATATTATTGGAAAGAATTTAGACAACACCACACAGCAACAGCAGATTCATCGAATATAATAGAAGATTAGTCTCCGAATACAATTCATCATATTAGTCTCCGAATTCAAAAGACCGAACAAAGATAGAACATTACAAGTCTTGAGACCGCGAGTAGCGAGTTTGTCTTCACATTACAAGTCGATATCGATCATCTAAACTACCATCACATAGAAGAGAGCTGTGGTCATCACGATGAGCATCATCGTGATGAAACTGGTCTTCATCCGGTTCCTCCAACGCTCCCTCCTCTCTCCCGCTAGATAGCGGGCGTATCTGATTCTGCCTCCGCCCTAGTGGTGTACCCTTTGTAACTGTTACCGCTGAAACGGTGAACCTGTCTCCGACACTCCTCCCAGTCGTCGTAGACTCCGGGAACCTTACCCTTGTACACGACATACGACGACATCTCTATGCACAAGCCAAACAACAGACAATACATAAGCAATATATAAGTATGCAACAAAAGGATCGGAAGAGAAAAGCAAGACATTAATAGCACGATTCATGGTCCTACTAATAAATAGCATCGATTACATCTAAGTTGAACGACTATCCAAACCAAAGAGACATACAAGTTCATTAAAGTTTAATTACAACATGAGCCAATCAATGTTTCAGAACTACACACAACATCATTACTTTCGACTCGACTCATGGGACCAGAGCGTGGATGAAGCCGCCGTCTATCGTGATGGTCATGAAATCGCGGGCGTTGTCAGCCTGCATTTGTAGCGTTGTGTCTATCTCACGGTTGGACGGTTGATATCTGAGGTAGAACTGCCCCGAGGTACGAAGGACATCTTGATGGATAATTTCCGCAAACTCCGACTGGATGCCAAAGAATTCTTGTCTGATGTCCGCGTCCTGGATTGCCGGCAAGCTCGCGGCCCAATCTTTGAGATTCTCTGGTAGCAGAAGGTGATGATCATCCCGCACGATCGCCCGCATGTGATGGAGGGCGTAGTAGGCATCATTCTGACCGCTAGGCGGCTGCTTGACGCAGGAGAACTTTGTATTGTGGGCAAACACATGCGCGCCGTACCGCCTACAAACTGGCTTGGCAAAGGTGTCTCTAGATTTGGCGTAGCCAGGGAGAACATCATCAAGAACTTTCTTGATATTTGTGCAGTCTATCTTGGAGTCACGGTCCGGGTCGAAATACGTGGCCATGGAATATTTCGGGCTTAAGAGGATGAGTGTGCAATGTGTGTCACTGCACAGAACACGGAATGTTAGGAAAAAAAGAACGATCGAAATCTAAGAAATCATATGTTACGGGGTGGTTAGGGGATGACTTACTCGGGAAAGTAAGGCACGAGGAAGTTATCCTTATCTGGGTTTGCCAGAATGACGCCTTCGAGGTAAGAACTCGCGACATGCCGGTCCCCAGCGCTGCACAAGTTCTTGGCACGCATGTAGAAGGTGTCGACTATCACGATGTCCGGGGTCTTGTCTCTAATGATCCGCATCTCCATACTCAGCGAAAATAGTCGAACGAAGGTGTAGTGCAGCGGATGAAGGTTAAACATAGCAAAGATGTCATCAAACTGTAGGACGATCGTACCCTCGATGGGGCCATCCATAAAGCCCTTGCTCTCTGGCACCTTGGCCACGAAAACCGGGTATGACACATCATTCTCTCTGAGACGCCGCTTCTCCAAAGAAAGAACACTGTCATGCAGACTCTGCATAGCACCGGTTGCAGCATTGAGCATATTTGTCGGTAGCATCGCCCTACCCGCCACATGCACCCTCCTCGAGATATCCTTAGGTGAAGGTGGCCCGTCCTGAGCACGGATCGTACTCGGTGCCGGCTGGCTCGCACCCTTGTTACTCTTTCTTTTCCGTCCCTTCTTCTTCTGTTGTAATGGGACCGAGTTCTGCTCACAGACCGCCTTCTTGAGTGTGTTGGGGCTGATAATATTTGGCTCCTTGGCTATCTTAGGCTCGGTGAAGTCGGCAGCTGGAGGCGTCTCCTGAGAACTGAACGCTAGATGATGCCTGTTGCAATTGGGTTTCTCCGCCATACCAGCTAGACCGCGGTCGTCTTTTTGTAGGGTTGGGTTCTTGAGAAAGGGGCCTGCAGAATTCATCATCGTACCCATGTTCGACAAAGTACTTATCGAGGTTGCTAAATGTATGGCCGTCGTCGTTGTCGTCATCGTCCAGATCCTGTGCCATATGCATGTTCAGATCCTATGCCATAGGGATGTCCGGCATGTCCGGTAGCGTTGCGGCGGTCTTGCCATGCCTTGGCGCCGGCACGACTGGCGGTGTTGTCTTTGGGGTGGTGTCCCCCGCCCCCAAATGAATCGGGCTCTTCGGCCAAAGCAGGGGCCAGCTTACGCAGGCGCTGAGGGTCATCAGATCATCTTCGTCGGCCCCGGCAGGTCAAATCGGAGGTAACAACTCGTTGCAGCCTGGCAGCACCCGAACCAGTTGAACCCTATACATGGTGGGTGGCATCGGTTTACCGTGGAAAACGGGGTTGCCCGGTTGAACGATTTTGCCCATGGCGACATCGACCAACTCGTCGTTCATGAAGTGCAGGAGAGTGCACGGAACATCGGCGGCGCCCTGCAAAAACATGTAGGGCGTCAGGGATGCCCAGTCAAAGGCAAAAGGAGATGAAGTCCTCAGCCGAGAGGCTTAATTAGTTACCGTGATGATGGCGTCGAGCTCGGCTAATGTCGAGGCACCGCCAACGGCGGGCGTGCAACTGACGCAGGGGCCGCTTGCTGCCGAGATGCCGGCCGGCGTACACCGGGGTGCATTAAGCTCCAATGCCGTCCGTGCCGGCGTCGGAGACACCAATACCGCTGCTGTCGGAGACACCAATGGCACCGCCGGAGACACCAATGGTGCCGCCTGCGCGTTGTGCGAGTTGCTGGCCGTTAAGCTGGGAATCGGGGGCGGCCCCTGTTGGCCACCCGCAATCCACGTCGTCAGCCCATGAATCAAGGTAGGCATAATGCCAGTGAGCGTCGATCCTAGTTGTTGTTGCACTTGCTCTTGGATAATTTCCGGAATCCGCACCACTTGTGCCTTGAGTTCTTGAACCTTGCGCGACTGGCTTTCCGAACTGGTCTTTTTCTCCTTTCGCCCACCAGCGGTATAGTATGACGACCATTTTGTGGACAAGCCTTTGCCGGCCACACGACCAGCTGACGACGGCTTACTGAGCTTATCCTTGTTTTTCATTACGTTCAACGCCCTATTTAGAGTGCTGTCCCAAGCATGGGTGCTCTGAGACGACCCCGCGCTACTGCTTTCAGTCTCCTTCGCCATAACAAGCTCAAGCGCCCTGGTCTTCGGATCCGTGGTAAGCTCCTTTGTTATCAGGTCCTCCTTGTACCGGGCCCTGACATAGTTCCTGGTCTGCCTGTCACTGCTGTATTTCTCGAAGCGGGGCGGTAGGCCTTGCTCGGCACGCTCCCCGTCCTCTTTGTCCCATATAGGCTCCGCCACTCTGTAACCGCCGGGACCGAGTTTGTGTTCCCCTAAGTTCAACTCCCGCATTTCTTTCCCCCACTGACTTGATTCGGAGGTTGCACTGCTCTCGCACTTGATCTTGAACTCGTTGTAGTCCTCTTCGCTGATCGAAGGATTTTTCGCCTTGATCTTCTCATAACTATCACCTTTCTCAATCATTCTCTTCACCGCGCTTCTCCAAGTAGACAGGGCCGTGCTCATCCTCGTGAGGGCGACACTATTCACTTTATTCCCTGAGAGGCGTGTGTTTTCAAATTCAGCGAGGAACTTGTATCGTTCATGCAGCTTCGTGAAGAGGAGGTTGCGCAAATTCCCTCGGTCCTTATGCCTAAGGTTCTCGGTGTTGATCGAGATGGTGCTCCAGAGAATGCACCCGAGCTGAACCGAGTACCCTTTGACTATATGTTTGGGCTCCGTTGGATGCCCGTCGGAGTTACTTGAGTAAATTCCTCCTTGACGGTGCAGAGCGCATTCGGGCGCCGGTCCTTCCGTTGCCTCTTCGGTTGGCTGCCATCTGTGCGTGCACCGCGATCATCAGTGGTGGAATCCTCGGCGGCACCATCAGTGGTGTCATCCCCGATGCCACTAGGGGTTCTGTAGTCAGGATCGGTGTCTTTCGCGGCATCCTCATAGTGGTGAGGTTCTTCCTCCAACTCTTGGGACAGATCCTAGAATTGCTTGCCGCCCAAACCGCCGGCCTCATCGTTGTGGGCCCTGTTTCGCTCTAAATAGGAAAAAAGTTTGGTCAAAAAGTTGGTTATTGTCAAGGAACAAGATCATGGTCTCATCATTTAGGGTTTGTCGACATCGAGGCATCCTAAAAGCTAAGCTTTTATCATTTAGGGTTTGTCGACGCCGAGGCACCCTAAAAGCCTAAGCGTACATCATTTAGGTTCTCATCGACACCGAGGCACCCTATAGAAGCCAAGGTTTCATCATTTAGGGTTTGTCGACGCCGAGGCACCCTAAATGCTAAGTTAAGTTTTCATCATTTAGGGTTTATCGATGCCGAGGCACCTGGGCCTAATCACTTGGCACTAATCACTTGGCTCTATTGCCACCTATGTTGGGTTTATCATCTAGGGTTTATCGATGCTAAGGAGAATTCTAAGTTGGGCCTAATCACTTGGCTCTATTGCCACCTATGGTTTAATGCAGCAAGAATAAAGGGGCAGTTGATCCTACTGAACTAAGTACTAAGATACCCCGGCCCATGCATTAGTAGCAAGTACCCCATATGTCCGATTTTTAGCAAAGTCATGCTAAAATTCACGGAAAATTTCAGCATGACCTTTGCTGAAAATAGGACATATGGAGTACCCGAATTTGGCGGAACGGAAGTTAATCGACATTCCGGCAAACTCAAGGGCCTCTCGGGGTACCTGCAAATTCATCACGACACAATGGTCGGAGACAAAACCCAGCAACTTTACAAGTCTTTCACAGATTTGTTTGCAAGTTCTGATATGTAATAAAGATGAGCCTCAAAGATGAGCCTCCAATGCTGATTTGTTTGCCTCAAGACAAGATGAACCTCCAATGCAACAAGTAATAAAATGTTCAACAATGTATCAGATTCGGTGACAGTTTAACATCTACTCCAGTAATTATACAACACCATGACCAACATTTCTCCTGTCCAGAAATTAGAAACAAAATAAAGGAACATTACATAGTAGCCATCAAATTAAAATAACATATACAATTCATACAGGTAGGTAATACTAAAGCATGTTCGTATTAGCTAGTGACCATTATATTGCTTTAGGTTAGGGCCCTTACATTATTCTCTCTCTATCCCTTTCTTTAGCTACACTGCATCACAAGGCAAATATGGTTCAAAATAAAATATTGCTGAATAAGCACCTAGCAGAATAGTAAAATAAGCTTAAAAATGCATTCAACTTGACATACAAACACAGACAATTATGCAAGTGCTAGAGGTATGCATATATATATGTGAACTTGATCCTGAACTAGAGGTACACATGTTTGCTTACTCATCTCTGCAATTACTCGTGCTTATTTGCGTTGTGCTATATATGGATGTCTTTTTTAAACTTTAAGTTTCTTGAAGGGGCAACATTGTGTGGCCTAGGTCGTTAGTAACAGCCCTGCTTAATTAAACTGAATTTCAGCATGTTTTTAGAGTACTCCTGAGTATACACTGAGTAGTCCTGGAGTAATATACACTGAATTTAAACAAGTTTACACTGAATTAAACAAATTTTCATACTCCAAATTTAAACAAGTTTAAACCCGTTTGAGGTCACTTGTTTTAGGAGTATAAACTAAGTACGCAAACTGGATATACACTGAATTTAAATAAATTTACACTGAATCAACATGTTTTATACTCCTTGTGACTTGAGTATGCAAACTGGGATACATGCTGATTTTTAAACCTGCCTACGCCTGATCTGCCTACTCCAAGTTCAGTAAAGTTATAGGCCTAGCACTCTAGTAGTCCTGAAACTATAGTAAACTAATGACTGCAAATTTATAAAGTTCAGAACAAATGACAGCTATAGAGAGTAAGTACTCCTGAACATACTCCAGGTTCAGAGCAAGGAGTACTTGCTGGACTAGAGGAGTACTTGTTCAGGATCAAGTTCACATAAACTACAGTTCTGAAATTAAAGTTAGAGTAAACAACGGTTCAAGATACAGTTCTGAAACTAGAGTACCTTTAGCACACAGATATCTTGCAGGTACCAAGTACTTCAATGCACATGGAGTACTAATTATTCATGTTTGCTAGGCACTACTCCCACAATTTTTTGAACCTAATTTGACCTAAATTCGAGAGGGATTTGACCACACTGTATCTAATTTGACCACACTAAATTCGATTTTTAGCTGTTGTAGATGTACAGCCCCTAAATGATGGACGCAAATGATGAGTTACCTGGTCTCTTGTGTCTCATGATGTGTTTTGGTGGACTGAATATTTTTAGTTCAGTTTTCAATTGTCCTGGCTAAAAAATGCAGTTTAAGTTGGAGTACATTTTCAACTTAAGTGCAGTGTAGTTCACTGTATGTGTGGTGGGTGTAATAGCAATTTTGGTTTTTAACTGAATCTGTGTGTGCTTTCAGTGTAATTTAGTGTGCATTTTTGCCCTGTCATCTGTTTGGGGGGCTGATTTTTTCAGTTAAGTTATAGTGGTTTGGGACTGTATTTTTCAGTAATATGTCACTTATAGTAATCTAAATATTTTTTGCAGTAACCCTGCAACTTTACTGCCATGTGATCTGAAACTTCCATATTGTCAGGTTTAAACTGTATACCATGTAATTACAGTGTTTCTTTTTCAGCAATTTGGATTGTATTCCTGCCTTTTTCAGTGGTAGCAGCACACTGTAATTACTGATGGCGGAGGAGGAAGAGAGGAGAAGAGAGGCAGAGGGAGGAGGGTTACCTGACCACGATGAGGTGGTGGCCGAAGCGAAGACGACGGAGGGCGGAGATGGCGAGCTTGGGGGAGGCGGGGATAGACGGCGGGGAGGTCGCAGACCTCCTCTCCTGGTGGACGTGGGGCCTCCTCTCCTGTTGGACGTGGGGCGGCTCTGAGGCTCCATGTCTCCGGCGGCTCCGAGGCTCCAAATCTCCGGTGGGTTTCTAAGGTTTCGAGGGAGGCGAGGGAGGCGGCGCTCGCGGGGGAGGCGGCGCTCGAACGGGAGGCGGCGCTCGAGGGGGAGGAAGGGGAGAGGGAGGCGGCGGGGGCGCGTGGGCGGCTATGGCGCAGTGGGTCGGGGCAGCGGCGGCGGCGGCACGGTGGATGGAGGGATGAGGGAGGGAGCAGCGCGGTGGAGGGAGAGGGACGAAGTGTCTGGCGAGAGGGAGGGACGAAGTGTATGGATGGGGGAAGCTTTCTAATGGCGCACCCCGCAGCGGTGCACCATTAGAATGTTTTTTTTAGATAGCAATGGCGCACCCCCAGCAGGTGCGCCATTAGAATGTTTTTTTATATAGCAATGGCGCACCAGCCATAGGTGCGCCATAAGTAATTTTATTATTATTATTTCTTGTTACATCTAATAATTTTTAAGAAAATAAATATGATCAATATGAAACAGTAATAATATTTTATAAAAACAGTAATAATTTTTTAAAAAATATCATCAAATTTGTTATTTGAGAATATTTATGAATATGAAAAAATATCATCAAATTTATTATTTGAAAATATCATCAAATTTGTTATTTGAAAATATAATCAATTTTTTTTTTTCAATTTTAGTTCCATTCATTTGTGACGGTGGAGCGGGCCGGGGAGGGTGCGGTGGGTCGTTGGCGGCGGGGGCCGGGAGCGGGGTAGGGTGTGCGGGGGGCCGGTCGGCGGCGGTGGCCGGTGGAGCGAGGGAGAGGGTGCCGGGGGGGGGGTGCTCGGCGGCGGTGGAGCGGGGGGAGGGTACGGTGGGTCGTCGGCGGCGGTGGAGCGGGGGAGGGTGCGGTGGCTCGTCGGCGGCGGTGGAGCGGGGGAGGGTGCGAGGGGTCTGCGGCGGCGACCGGTGGAGCGGGGGAAGGTGCGGGGCCGGGGGTCAGCGGCGGCGGCCGGTGGAGCGGGGGAGAGGGTGCGGGGGGTGCTCGGCGTCAAGGGGGGACCGGATCTGGCGAGGTGGGATAGCAATCGAGATGGAGGGGGATCGAGATCGAGTGTCCATGAAATTTAAAAAATATTCATGAGTTCAAAATTAAAGTGCCCATGAAATACAATCGAGAAATATGAAGGCTACAATTTAAATACAATCGATCTTAGCTAACTAGCTATCTGTTCACAATCTTCTTGCCCTTCTTTTTCGCAAATGGAGTTCTTCTGTGGAATGGAGTTCTTCTGTGGAACGGACGATGATGAAGTATCTGCGTCATCAGCACGTGACAGTCGTGAGACTTCATCCCGCTGAACGTCTGCTTCACTGGGTCTAGGTATCTGCTTATCTTCCCCGCATAACCGTAAGGAAGTTTTACTCCTACGAGGCAGGTGAAAATCTGCTCGACCTCCTCCTGACTTAGAGTGAAGCACGCGGGAGGGTAGTCATTTCCGGTCTACTTGGCCTTTTTGCCTTTGCGATGACTTTCCGTGTCCTGCTTCGCCTCATCATCATCATCATGATCATGATCATTAGCGTGAAGCTCCTCCCTGATGCCCATTGATTTCAAGTCTGCCCTTGCTTTCGGCCCATCTTTGGTCCTCTCTGGCATGTTGAGAAGGGCACCAAGCAGACTCTCGCACACGTTCTTTGTGATATGCATGACATCAAGGCTGTGAGGCACGCGGTGGATCTTCCAGTACGGCAAGTCCCAGAAAACAGACCTCGTTTTCCATACCTTCAGCAGGGGCTCTGGCGCCTTTTGTTTCTTTCCCGGCTCTGGCGCCTTTTGCTTCTTTCCCGGCAGTGGGCAATCTTTCCAATTTTTTAACAGTTGTTCTATTTCCTCGCCGCTCCTCGTACGCGGGTGTCTTCGGGGTTCGGTTTCACCATCAAACAAATCCTTGCGTTTCCTCCACGGGTCATCGTTGCGAAGCCACCTTCGATGTCCCATGAACACGGTTTTCGAAGACTCAGGATCTCTATCTAGCTGGTGATACGTTGTGTCATCCATGCACCTGACGCATCCAGAAAATCCGTGGACCACCTGCCCCGCGAGATATCCGTAACCGAGATAGTCGTGCACCGTCGTGAGCAGTGCGGCTCTCATAGGGAAATATTCTTTCTCTGCGGCGTCCCATGTATTGGCTGGCGTTTTCCACAGCGTGTCTAGCTCCTCTTTCAGCAGCCCCAGATACAGATTGATGTCGTTCCCTGGTTGTTTCAGCCCTTCAATTAGCATACTCATGCGAATGTACTTCCTCTTCATGCTCAACCAGGGGGGAAGGTTGTACATCCACACAAACACAGGCCAGGTGCTATGTGTGCTTCTCTAGCTGCCAAACGGATTGATTCCATCGGTGCTCGCGCCCAGCACGATGTTCCTTGGATCCTTCCCAAATTCTGGGTGTTCGAAGTTCAACGCTTGCCATTGGCTCGCATCCTTTGGGTGACTCAGCATCTTGTCTTTTTTATTTATCTCCGGATCATTTGCGTCATCTTCTCGCTTCTTCTCCTCCCTATCTGTGTGCCAACGCAGGAGCTTTTCTACCTTAGGGTCCGCGAAATACCTCTGCAGACGAGGAGTGATCGGAAAGTACCACACCACTTTTCGAGGAGCTTTCTTCCTCTTCTTGTATCGAGTGACGCCGCACACAGGACATATGGTAGACTCCGCATGCTCGTCCCGATAAATGATGCAATTGTTCATGCACACATGGTATTTCACGTGCTGTAAATCCAGAGGACACACAATTTCCTTTGCCTCCTCGAAACTGGTCGGGCACTTGTTCCCCTTGGGAAGACATTCGTGCCAGAATGACATGTTCTCGTCGAAGCATGCGTCGGTCATTTTGTGTTTTACCTTCATCTCCAGAGCCATGAGCATTACTTTCAGGCGGGTATCCTCGGGCCTGCATCCTTCATACAATGGAGTAACCGCGTCTATCTCCAGATGATCCAGCTTGGCTTTCTCTCGGGCGGTAGCTCTTGCGTTATCAGTCTGCTTGAGAAGCAGCTCTTGAATATGAGGGTCCTGCACCCAGCCCATCGATGGTCCATCGTCGTCTGCTCCGCCGGCATCTTCATCTTCATGATCATGCCCTTCATCTGCTCCAGCATCTTCCTCATCATCATGCCCAGCATCTTCTACGTGATGACTGTGTACAGCATCACTGTCGTGATCATGTCCTAGAGATTCTTTGTCTTCTCGCCCGCCCGAGCCGCGGTGGTTGTCTTGCTGCCCTTCCTCATTTCTTGCCCGGCCCCCATGGATGACTTCATAGTCATCTTCATCACCTTGCCACCGATAGCCATCCATGAAACCACACAAGAGCAGGTGGTCCCGCACCTGCCCGGAATCCGGGTCCGCAATAAGGCTCTTCAGCTTGCATCTTCGACACGGACATCTTATCTCCGTCTCGTTCTTTTAAAGCATCTCGGCCTTCGCGGAGCTCAAAAACCTATTCACGATGCCTTCGGTCATCGTGCGGACCATGGTCGCCTGCGGGGTAGAGCAAAACAATATTTTAGAACCAAGAAAAAATGTGGCATGACTTTCCCTAAAAATAGGACCAAAAAGATTGCATAGTGCCCAAATTCTCGCTGAAACGGAAATGAATCAACATTCCGGCTAAATATTGGCAACTATCGCATTTCAAATACCGGTACCTGCAAACACAAACATATATGCAACACCACAAACATATGCAACACCACGAACATACATAGATCTAGCTAGGCCACAAAAAGTGCATGTGCACGTTGTTGGAGAGGGAGAACAACATAAAGATAGCTTCCCCCCTTACTTACCTATCAAAAAAGGTAATTTAACCACTTAATTTGGACGAATCTATGGTGCTACCTACCTATTATGGCATTTCCATAGCCATTCCGAGATATATTGCCATGCAACTTTCCACCGTTCTGTTTATTATGACACGCCCCATCATTGTCTTGCTCTTTGCATGATCATGTAGTTGACATTGTATTTGTGGCAAGGCCACCTCCATAATTTTTCATACATGTCACTCTTGGTTCATTGCATATCCCGGTACACCACCAGAGGCATTCACGTAGAGTCATATTTTGTTCTAAGTATTGAGTTGTAATTCTTGAGTTGTAAATCAATAAAAGTGTGATGATCTTCATTATTAGAGCATTGTCCCAAGTGAGGAAATGATGATGAAGACTATGATTCCCCCACAAGTCGGGATGAGACTTCGGACTTTATAAAAATAAAAGAGGCCAAAGAAGACCCCAAAAAAGAGGCCAAAGAAGCCCACAAATAAAAAAAAGAGAAAAGAGAGAAGGGACAATGTTACTATCCTTTCCACACTCGTGCTTCAAAGTAGCACCATGATCTTCATGATAGAGAGTCTCCTATGTTGTCACTTTCATATACTAGTGGGAATTTTTCATTATATAACTTGGCTTGTATATTCCAATGATGGGCTTCCTCAAAATGCCCTAGGTCTTCGTGAGCAAGCAAGTTGGATGCACACCCACTTAGTTTCTTTTGTTGACCTTTCATATATTTATAGCTCTAGTGCATCCATTGCATGGCAATCCCTACTCACTCACATTGATATCTATTAATGGGCATCTCCATAGCCCGTTGATATGCCTAGTTGATGTGAGACTATCTTCTCCCTTTTTGTCTTCACAACCACCACCCTATTCCACATATTGTGCTATGTCCATGGCTTGCACTCATGTATTGCGTGAGAGTTGAAAAAGCTGAAGCGCGTTAAAAAGTATGAACCAATTGCTTGGCTGAAACCAGGGTTGTGTAAGATGGGAGTATTTTGTGTGATGAAAATGAAGCATGGCCTAACTATATGATTTTTGTAGGGATGAGCTTTCTTTGGCTATGCTATTTTGATAAGACATGATTACTTGTTAGTATGCTTGAAGTATTACTATTTTTATGTTTTATGAACTTTTATCTTGAATCATTTGGATCTGAACATTCATGCCACAATAAATAAAATTACATTGAGGAAAATGCTAGGTAGCATTCCATAACAAAAATTCTGCTTTATCATTTACCTACTTGAGGACGAGCAGGAATTGAGCTTGGGGACGCTTGATACGTCTCCAACGTACCTATAATTTTTTATTGTTCCATGCTATTATACTACCCGTTTTGGATGTTTATGGGCTCTACTTTACACTTTTATATCATTTTTGGGACTAACCTACTAACCAGAGGCCAAGCCCGAATTGCTGTTTTTTCGCCTATTTTAGTGTTTTGAAGAAAAAAGGAATATCAAACGGAGTCCAAACGGAATGAAATCTTCGGGAGCGATCTTTTTGGAACAAACGCAATCCATGAGACTTGGAGTGGACGTCAAGAAGCAGCCGAGGCGGCCACAAGGCAGGAGGGCGCTCCCCCCACCCTCGTGGGCCCCTCGTGGCTCCCCTGACCTACCTCCTTCGCCTATATATATCTACGCACCCCGAAAATATCCAGGAGCACCATGAAAAAGTATTTCCACCACCGCAACCTTCTGTATCCGCGAGATCCCATCTTGGAGCCTTCGCCGGCACTCCGCCGGAGGGGGGATCGACCATGGAGGGCTTCTACATCAACACCATAGCCTCTACGATTAGTTGTGAGTAGTTTACCACAGACCTTCGAGTCCATAGTTATTAGCTAGATGGCTTCTTCTCTCTCTTTGAATCTCAATACAAAGATCTCCTTGATCTTCTTGGAGATCTATTCGATGTAACTCTTTTTGCGGTGTGTTTGTCGAGATCCGATGAATTGTGGGTTTATGATCAGGTTTATCTAAGAGAAATATTTGAATCTCCTCTGAATTCTTTTATGTATGATTGGTTATCTTTGCAAGTCTCTTTGAATTATCAGTTTGGTTTCGCCTACTAGATTGATCTTTCTTGCAATGGGAGAAGTGCTTAGCTTTGGGTTCAATCTTGCGGTGTCCTTTCCCAGTGACAGCAGGGGCAGCAAGGCATGTATTGTATTGTTGCCATCGAGGATAAGAAGATGGGGTTTATATCATATTTCTTGAGTTTATCCCTCTACATCATTTCATCTTGCTTAATGCATTACTTTGTTCTTATGAACTTAATAATCTAGATGCAGGCAGGAGTTGGTCGGTGTGTGGAGTAATAGTAGTAGATGCAGAAGTGTTTTGGTCTACTTGTTGCGGATGTGATGCCTATATACATGATCATGCCTAGATAATCTCATAACTATGCACTTTTCTATCAATTGCTCGACAGTAATTTCTTCACCCATAGTAATACTTATGCTATCTTGAGAGAAGCCACTAGTGAAACCTATGGACCCCGAGTCTATCTTTTATCATATAAGATTCCGATCTACTTTATTTTGCAAACTTTACTTTTCAATCTATATTATGAAAATATCAAAAATAATTATCTTATCTTATTATCTCTATCAGATCTCACTTTTGCAAGTTACCGTGAAGGAATTGGCAACCCCTTTATCGCGTTGGTTGCGAGGTTCTTGTTTGTTTGTGTAGGTACGAGGGACTTCTATGGAGCCTCCTATGGATTGATACCTTGGTTCTCAAAACTGAGGGAAATACTTACGCTACTTCGCTGCATCACCCTTTCCTTTTCAAGGGAAAACCAACGCAGTGCTCAAGAGGTAGCAGATGCCCTGTCGTCTCCCTCCCCCACAGGGGCTTGAAGTAATCCCTCAGGTGAACCGCATTGACTGTTGAAGGGAAATAGGTTAGCTGCATCCGCAGCACCGCCAGCTTCTTCTCCGACGACTCCTCCTCCCCGTCGTCTGTTGCCGCCCCTTTGCCCTTGCTGGTTTTGGGCGCCATGGAGGCTGGGGGATGCCGAGGGATCAAGAACAATGGAAGGCGTGGCGGTGGCGAGCAAAAGCGAGAGCTTGAGGAGGAAGAAGGAAGGGGCAGCGGTTCTGAGATTGGAGAGGGCGCAGAGGGTAAAATGAGCAGCGCGCCTGCGGTTATTCCTTTTTATGGGGAAGGCACGGGCCGCCTCTTTACCATTTACTGTGACATGACGCCTATGTGCGAGGACCGTCCCACGCGTGACCCCCACGTCACGTATGACCCTCCACGTCACGCATTCAACGCGGCTCATGGGGATGCGTAGCGGACGAAGAAGTTACCGCGGTAAAAATCCGCCCCGCCTGCCGCGCACCGTTCTGGGCCTAGCCCAACAACGCGTCGCGCTTATGTGTGGCCCAGGCCCGGGGGCTCCTGTCAGTGTACGAAAGTAGGGGCGCTCTTTGTACACCTTTACTTGTGAACGGGTAGTCAGAGCCGCACTTGTGGCCATGCTTACGGGGCAGAGGAAGGAAGCAAAAGTACAAGACTACCAAAGCGGCGCTCAAACCAGGGGTGCAAAAGGTAAAGCGACAAGATGGGCTTCCCCGGCAAGACCCTTGCCGGGGCGGCCTACGAAGCCCCGGCAAGAGCCTTACCAGGGCAACTTACCCGACGCCAGCAAGGCCACCACCCTTGACCCTGAGAGTTCCGACACCGTCGACAACATTGGAACCAAAGCTTAGGAGGGGGCCTGCATAGTGGCATGCAGATCTTTGTGAAGACAAAGGGCCTACGAGGCCTAGATAGGAACCAGAAGACAAAACAACAGCGAGGCTCCTTGCCGAGGATGCCCTCGAGGCCCCGGCAAGGCTCCTGCCGAAGATACCCACGAGGCCCCGGCAAGACTCTTGCCGAGGGCGCTTGCAAGGCCCCGACAAGACCCTTGCCGGGAATATTAGGAATATCACAGCAAGGCTTTGCCACCCCGTCGCCGACCCAGCTCTGCGACCGACCCACCAACTAAGCAAGTACCCACGTGGCAGTACATAGATCTTCGTGAAGACCCTACCACCACACCAGCTCAGTAGCCTACCAGCTTACATGGCGCTGCACACCTCGTTGGCCTGGACGCGTGTCCAAGCAAGGCGAAGCGGAGACGAATGGGACGGGCTTTGTTGCCGTCCCCAATAAAGTAAGAGGACACCTAAGTAGCGCATTTAATGCCTTTTGTCCTGTGATGTCAGGCGATAAGCTCAGCCATTGTACACCTTTCCACCTGCTGTGTGCCACTGTGGTGACCCCCTTTTTTCTATAAAAGGAGGCCCTAGGCGTAGGGGAGCGGGAAACGGATCTTTTGAACAAGTCATGGGCCATAGCTAGTTCAAGAACTCAAGAACACTCAAATATACATCAAAGCAGGACTAGGGTATTACGCATCCTCGCGGCTCGAACCTGGGTAAAACGATCTTTGTGCTGACTCTTAGACCCGCTCTTTCCACAACCTCGCGCCCGCCGACCGTAGTAGGGATTCCAGTGATCCCATAGGTGTCGTTTTCCACCAACGGGATCCATTCTTAGCAACAAAGATTTTGCCTTTGGATCTGTGATAGAAGGTGTACCCAACTGTTTCCTTTGGGTATCCTATGAAGACACACTTCTCTGATTTGGGTTCGAGCTTATCAGGTTGAAGCTTTTTCACATAAGCATCACAGCCCCAAACTTTAAGAAATGACAACTTTGGCTTCTTGCCAAACCACAGTTCATAAGGTGTCGTCTCAACGGATTTTGATGGTGCCCTATTTAAAGTTAATGCAGCCGTCTCTAAAGCATAACCCCAAAATGATAGCGGTAAATTAGTAAGAGACATCATAGATTGCACCATATCTAATAAAGTATGGTTATGACGTTCGGACACACCATTTCGCTGTGGTGTTCCAGGTGGCGTTAATTGTGAAACTATCCCTTGTTGTTTCAAATGAAGACCAAACTCGTAACTCAAATATTCCCCTCCACGATCAGATCGTAGAAACTTTTTTTTCTTGTTAAGATGATTTTCTACTTCACTCTGAAATTCTTTGAACTTTTCAAATGTTTCAGAGTTATGCTTCATTAAGTAGATATAACCATATCTACTCAAATCATCTGTGAAGGTAAGAAAATAACGATACCCACCACGAGCATCAATACTCATTGGACCGCATACATCGGTATGTATTATTTCCAACAAGTCAGTAGCTCGTTCCATTGTTCCGGAGAACCGAGTTTTAGTCATCTCGCCCATAAGGCATGGTTCTCAAGCACCAAGTGAGTCATAATCAAGTGATTCCAAAAGTCCATCAGCATGGGGTTTCTTCATGCGCTTTACACCGATATGACCCAGACGGCAGTGCCACAAATAAGTTGCACTATCATTATTAAACTTCAATCTTTTGGCTTCAACACTATGAATATGTGTATCACTACTATCGAGATTTAACAGAAATAGACCACTCAGCAGGGGTGCATGACCATAAAAGATATTACTCATATAAATAGAACAACCATTATTCTCTGATTTAAATGAATAACCATCTTGCATTAAACAAGATCCAGATATAATGTTCATTCTCAACGCTGGCACCAAATAACAATTATTCACGTCTAAAACTAAACCCGATGGTAGATGTAGAGGTAGGGTGCCGACCGCGATCACATCGACTCTGGAACCATTTCCCACGCGCATCGTCACCTCATCCTTAGCCAATCTTCGCTTAATCCGTAGCCCCTGTTTCGAGTTGCAGATATGAGCAACATAACCAGTATCAAATACCCAGGCGCTACTGCGAGCATTAGTTAAGTACACATCAATAACATGTATATGAAATATGCCTTTCACTTTGCCATCCTTCTTATCCGCAAAATACTTGGGGCAGTTCCGCTTCCAGTGACCAGTCCCTTTGTAGTAGAAGCACTCAGTTTCAGGCTTAGGTCCAGACTTGGGTTTCTTCTCTTGAGCAGCAACCTTTTTTCCGTTCTTCTTGAAGTTCCCTTTCTTTCCTTTGCCTTTTTTCTTGAAACTAGTGGTCTTATTGACCATCAACACTTGATGCTCCTTTTTGATTTCTACCTCCGTGGCCTTTAGCATCGCGAAGAGCTCGGGAATAGTATTTTCCATCCCTTGCATATGATAGTTCAGCACAAAGCCTTTATAGCTTGGTGGCAGTGATTGAAGAACTCTGTCAACGGCACAATCAAATGGAAGATCAACTCCCAACTGAGTCAAGTGATTATGATACCTAGACATTTTGAGTATGTGTTCACTGATAGAACTATTCTCCTCCATTTTGCAGTTGTAGAACTTGTTGGAGACTTCATATCTCTCAACTCGGGCATTTGCTTGAAATATTAACTTCAACTCATGGAACAACTCATATGCTCCATGACGTTCAAAACGTCTTTGAAGTCCCGATTCTTAGCCATAAAGCATGGCACGCTGAACTATCGAGTAGTCATCAGCTTTGCTCTGCCAGACATTCGTAGCTTCATTAGTAGCATCTGCAGCAGGCCTGGCACCCAACGGTGCTTCCAGGACGTAATTCTTCTGTGCAGCAATGAGGATAATCCTCAAGTTACGGACCCAGTCCGTGTAGTTGGTGCCATCATCTTTCAACTTAGCTTTCTCTAGGAACACATTAAAATTCAAAGGAATGGTAGCACGGGCCATTGATCTACAAAAACATAGAAATGCAAAATACTATCAGGTACTAAGTTCATGATAAATTAAAGTTCAGTTAATCATATTACTTAAGAACTCCCACTTAGATAGACATCCCTCTAATCATCTAAGTGATCACGTGATCCAAATCAACTAAACCATGTATGGTTATCACGTGAGATGGAGTAGTTTTCAATGGTGAACATTACTCTATTGATCAAATCTACTATATGATTCATGCTCGACCTTTCGGTCTCAGTGTTCCGAGGCCATGTCTGCGTATGCTAGGCTCGTCAAGTTTAACCTAAGTATTCTGCGTGTGCAAAACTGGCTTGCACCCGTTGTATGTGAACGTAGAGCTTATCACACGCGATCATCACGTGGTGTCTCGGCACGACGAACTATAGCAATGGTGCATACTTAGGGAGAACACTTGTACCTTGAAATTAGCAAGGGATCATCTTATAATGCTACCGACGTTCTAAGCAAGATAAGATGCATAAAGGATAAACATCACATGAAATCAAAATATGTGACATGATATGGCCATCATCATCTTGTGCTCGTGATCTCCATCACCGAAGCATCATCATGATCTCCAACGTCACCGGCGCAACACCTTGATCTCCATCGTAGCATCGTTGTCGTCTTGCCATCATTGTTACTACGACTATCACTACCGCTTAGTGAGAAAGTAAAACAATTACATGGCGATTGCATTG
Source organism: Triticum aestivum (assembly GCF_018294505.1). NCBI lineage: Eukaryota > Viridiplantae > Streptophyta > Magnoliopsida > Poales > Poaceae > Triticum > Triticum aestivum. The sequence goes on from NC_057807.1 coordinate 187,102,992, forward strand.
CATACAATAAAGTGACAACCATATGGCTCCCGCCGGTTGCCGATAACTTTGTTACAAAACATGATCATCTCATACAACAATTTATATCACATCATGCTTGACCATATCACATCATAGCAAGCCCTGCAAAAGCAAGTTAGACGTCCTCTACTTTGTTGTTGAAAGTTTTACGTGGCTGCTACGGGCTTCTAGCAAGAACCGTTCTTACCTTCGCATCAAAACCACAACGATTTTTCGTCAAGTGTGTTGTTTTAACCTTCAACAAGGCCCGGGCGTAGACACACTCGATTCAACTAAATTTGGAGAAACATACACTCACCAGCCACCTATGTGCAGAGCACGTCGGTAGAACCAGTCTCACGTAAGCATACACGTAATGTCGGTCTGAGCCGCTTCATCCAACAATACAGCCGAATCAAAGTATGACATGCTGGTAAGCAGTATGACTATTATCGCCCACAACTCTTTGTGTTATACTCGTGCATATAACATCTACGCATAGGCCTGGCTCGGATGCCACTGTTGGGGAATGCGGTAATTTCAAAAAAATTCCTACGATCACGCAAGATCTATCTATGTGATGCATAGCAACAAGAGGGGAGAGTGTGTCCACGTACCCTCGTAGGCCGAAAGCGGAAGCGTTATGACAACGCGGTTGATGTAGTCGTACGTCTTCACGATCCGACTGATCTTAGCACCGAACGTACGGCACCTCCACGATCAGCACACATTCAGCTCGGAGACGTCCCTCGTACTCTTGATCCAGTTGAGGCCGAGGGAGAGTTTCATCAGCATGACGGTGTGGTGACGGTGATGATGAAGTTACCAGCGCAGGGCTTCGCTTAAGCACTATGACGATATGACCGAGGTGTGTAACTGCGGAGGGGGGCACCGTACACGGCTAAACAATGTCAACTTGTGTGTCCTAGGGTGCCCCCCTGCCCCCGTATATAAAGGAGCAAGGGGGAGGCTGGCCGGCCCTTGGGCGCGCCAAGGAGGGGAGGAGTCCTCCTCCTAGTAGGAGTAGAACTCCCCTTTTCCTAGTCCAACTAGGAGGGGAGAGGGGGAAGGAAGGAGAGGGAGAGGGAGAGGGAAAGAGGGGCTGCGCGCCCTCCCCTAGTCCAATTCGGACTCCTCTTGGCGGGCCACCACCTCCTGGGCTGCTGCCGTCTCTCTCCCCTAACGCCCACTAAGGCCCAATACTTCCCCTGGGGGTTCCGGTAACCCCTCCGGCACTCCGGTTTTCTCCAAAATCACCTGGAACACTTCCGGTGTCCGAATATAGTCGTCCAACATATCAATCTTTATGTCTTGACCATTTCGAGACTCCTCGTCATGTCTGTTGTCACATCTGGGACTCCGATCTACCTTCGGTACATCAAAACACATAAACTCATAATACCAATCGTCAATGAACGTTAAGCGTGCGGACCCTACGGGTTCGAGGACTATGTAGACATGACCGATACACGTCTCCGGTCAATAACCAATAGAGGAACCTAGATGCTCATATTGGTTCCTACATATTCTATGAAGATCTTTATTGGTCAAACCGCATAACAACATACGTTGTTCCCTTTGTCATCAATATGTTACTTGCCCGAGATTCGATCGTCGGTATCTCAATACCTAGTTCAATCTCGTTACCGGCAAGTCTCTTTAATCGTTCCGTAATACTTCATCCTGCAACTAACTCATTACTTACAATGCTTGCAAGGCTTATAGTGATGAGTATTACCGAGAGGGCCCAGAGATACCTCTCCGAAACACGGAGTGACAAATCCTAATCTCGATCTATGCCAACCCAACAAACACCTTCGAAGACACTTGTAGAGCACCTTTATAATCACCCTTTTATGTTGTGACGTTTGGTAGCACACAAAGTGTTTCTCCGGTATTCGGGAGTTGCATAATCTCATAGTCTGAGGAACTAATATAAGTCATGAAGAAAGCAGTAGCAATGAAACTAACACGATCATAATGCTAAGCTAACTGATGGGTTATGTCCATCACATCATACACCTAATGATGTGACCCCGTTCATCAAATGACAACACATGTCTATGGTTAGGAAAATTAACCATCTTTGATTAACGAGCTAGTCAAGTAGAGGCATACTAGGGACTATATGTTTTGTCTATGTATTCACACATGTACTAAGTTTCCGGTTAATACAATTCTAACATTTATCATGAATTAAGGAAATAAATAATAACTTTATTATTGCCTCTAGGGCATATTTCCTTCACTAACATCATTAGAGATTCTAAATAACAAGTCACTCAAGCGAGCAATCATATCAGAATTGTATTTCAATTGTTTCATAACATTTTGCATTGAAGTGATCTTGCTTACTAATGTAATTTTCAAACACATAAAGGCATTGGCTAGGATTCATATTACAAGGATTGTCATTGTCATTGAACTTCATTAAAGAATTTACCTCTACCACCACTACAAAAAAGACACATCCGTGACATTTTGGGTCGAACGAAAAAAAATTATGTCATACTTGTGACACTTCTATGACGATAATTGTGACAAAACCCGGTATCATCATAGATGTGGTGGGTTCCTACTTCTATGACAAAAAATCATGACAGAAAATGGACTTTTCGTCCTGGGCGGGCCGGAGACGCAGCTACATGACATTCTTTGGGGCGTCCATGACAGAAAAAACCGAGGAAAATTTCGGGGAGTTCCCAGTTACGGTGAGTGGTCAGGGGACGAGCGATGCGCGTTCCTCTCGTACACGTATGCACGTGTGTGCGAGGCGTTGGGCTCTAACTGAACCTGAGCGAGGCGTCGCCTAACTGAACTCGAGCGATTGCACTGCAGGCTACGTGCTAGTGAACCCAAGACGATTGATGGATTCCTTCGCTACTGCTGCTAACTGAAGCCGATAGATGCTTCCTCTCGATGAACAATGAGTGTTGCTAGGGGGTTTGGATGAACAGTGAGCAGTGGGGTTGGATAAACAGGACCCCGTGGTGTTGCCTCTGGATGAACAGGACCCCGATTGATCGAGCCGGTTGGGGCTGGATGAACAGGACCCCGTGGAGGGCTAGATGAACAGTAGATGATGGAGGGGTGCATGAACAGTAGCCCGTGGAGGGGTGGTTGAACAGGAGCCCGAGGAGAGGGCTGTTTGAACAGTAGCCGGTGGAGTAGCGCGCGGTGGAGGCTGGATGAACAGGAGCCCGTGGATGAACAGTCGCAGGTGGAGGCTGGAGGAGGTCGACGGTGGATGAACAGTAGCCCATGGAGGCCGGAGGAGGTCGACGGTGGAGATGAACAGTATCCCGTGGAGTCCCGTTTTGCAGTACGCCACACCCCTCCCGATGAACAGGACCCCTGTTTCGACCATAGCTCTCCAACACAAGTTTGTTTCCCCCGTTTTCCGGTACGCCACACCCCTCCCGATTAACAGGACCCTGTTTCGACCGTAGGAGGTCCAAGACAAGTCCGTTTCCTCCGTTCCGCGGTACGCCAGACCCCTCTCAATGAACAAGATCCTGTTTCGAATGTGGTCGGTCGAACACAAGGACGTTTCCTCCGTTCTGCGGTACGCCGGGCCTCCTTTCCATCAGCTGTTCCGTCCAAGCCGATTGGCTCCCACGCGTTCCATTGCCTCCCGATGAACACGATGCATTGAGTTGCCTCCCGATGAACACGACGCATTTTGTTGCCTCCCCATGAACATGACGACGACGCAGTTTCTCCGTTCCTACCCAGCCATGTACACGAGCCCTGGCCGTACGTATGCGCGAGTAGGCGTTCGAGACCCCGCCCGTTTGTACGTACGTTTCCGTATTTACTTTCTTGCACCCTGGCCGTTGTACGTACGTGTACATGCTATGTGTGTGCCTCTACTACGACACGTGCGCGCCTCTACATCGACCAGTATGTACGTACACGTTCGCGACCAGAATGACAATGCTACGTACGCTTTGACCAGGTGGGTCCCGGCTGTCAGGCACTTCCTTGCGTGAGAAGATGTAGCTGGTCCATCCCAGCAGTCAGGGGCGGGCGAATCATTTTTTTTTGCCCGGACACACTTCCTTGCGTGCAAAGATGTAGCTGGTGGGTCCCAGCAGTCAGGGGGGAAACGTTTTTTCATGAAATTCGGTGGCCCGTCCGGTGGGTCCCCGTTGTCAGGTGGAGGAATCATTATTTTCCGCGTAATAAGGAGGAACTTCCGTGTGGCTGCCCTGGACCCAGCTGTCAGCCTCTCCAGGTATAGTACTCTTCTGATGGAAGTCGGTCGTTGACCACATTGACCACGCCGTGCAGAGAGCATGATGGCAGTGGACGACGGAGAGGCCTAGGAAGGGGACGACGCGGAGCCGGGGAAGACACGACAGTGGAAGCCCGCACGGAGAGGAGTATGAGGGTTCACTGGTTCGGTTGTGGTGTGAGGCTGCCATCGCCGCAGAATAACAGGGGGTGTGGGTGAGTAGAGGGATGGCCTGGCCAGCAGTGGGAGTAGTAGGGGGCGGTGAAGCCTCCGCGACATCACAGCCGGCCAAGGGAGGCAGGAGCACGCGGCACGACCGGCGCTGGTTTGGGCGGCTGGAGCAAGAAGACCAGAGGTTGAAGAAGCACTATGGCCATTGGATGGACATCGTACGGTCAGTGGAGCTAGAATCGTTCATATTGACTAAGTTGACAAAGCCCTCCGTCCCTGTCAACTTAGTTGGCCCACAAGTCAGCGTCCCACTATGGTGGGTCCCAACTGGCAGGGGGGTATTCATTTTTTTGTGCATAATAACGAGGCACTTCCTTGCGTGCAAAGATATAGCTGGTGGGTCCGGCCTATCAGCGGGGGGAACATTTTTTCGTGAAATACAGAGGCCCTTCCAGTGGGTCCCAGCTGTCAGGTCGAGGAATCATTATTTTGCGTGTAATAAGGAGGCATTTCCTTGTGTGCGGCTGTGGACCCAACTGTCAGCCTCTCCATGTACAATCCACATCCGATGGATGTTGTTCGTTGACCATGTTGACCAGGCCGCGCCGAGAGCACCATGGCGGTGGACGACGGCGAGGCCTAGGAAGGGAACAACATGGAGCCGGGGAAGACTCGGCAATGGTTGCCCACGCGGTGGGGAGTACGATGGTTTACTGGTCCGGTTGCCGTCCGCCAGAAGAAGAAGCTGGAGCAAGAAGATCAGATATTGAAGAAGTAGCACGGCCATTGAATTAACATCCAACAGTCACTGCTGCTAGAATCGTTTGTGGACTAAGTTGACGAAGCCTTTCGTACACGTCAACCTAGTAGACCCAAAAGTCAGCCTCCAAATTTGTCCCAAACAACATACATCCAGAAATTTCTAGCAAGATTCAAATTAACTTTAAAACTAAATATACCTTAATTTAAATTCAATGAAATTTTACCCGCACAAAAAATGAAATTTAAAATATCGAAATCCGAAACAAAAAAGTATTTTGGAACTAATTGCCTGTTTGCTGTATTTTTCATTTTACAGCCCATTTATTATTACTTATAGCCCATTTCTTATTACTTATAGCCCATTTTCTGGGTAAAATGCATCCCTCCTCATCTTGAAAGATTTCTGGCCCAGCAGGGCGTAGAAAAGCAAGTAGGCATACGTTGGTTATTCTGCAAAAACTAAAATAGCTAGCTAGCCATTTTAAGAAAGGAAAAGAACAAACTGGGTTGGTCATGTGCTAAACATATGAAATAAATGCCTGGGTTAGACGGGCCATAGGTCCCGCACAACCCAGTTGATACCCTTCTCCGTGCCGAAAAACAAAGTTACTGCGTGCGCTGCTGGGTCCCTACTGTCATCCTCACCATGTACAGTCATCTCCTTATTCCTCTCGGTTGTTGACCATGTTGACAACACCGGAGAACGGCGCCGTGGCGAGCGAACCAAGGCGGAGGACAATGGTGAGGCCTCGGATGGGAATGAATAGGAGCTGGGGAAGATGCGCAGAGTTTTAGGGTGCGATGTGGCCACGATGCATGCACGGCAGCACAGCCAGCCGTGGGAGGCGGGAGCGGGCGGTCCCGCCGGCGCTGGTTTGGCTTTGGTGGCTCGAGGAAGAAGAGACTGAAGAAACACGACAGACGTTGAATGTCAATCCAACGGTCAAGGTTGGCACGATCGTTTGTTGACTAAGCCGACACCAAGTAGCATACCTTTTTATATATAGGAAGAAAAGAAAAACTGGGCTCGTCCGCCTGATAACATTCCCGAAACTGCGACCATTCGATCTTGTGTCGCAACTAAAACTGCGAGGAAAATGCGTTCGTCTGCCGTCCTCTTCCCAGGGAACGTTCACCACATAAGTGACTAGCACCCTTGGTTTTCAACCGAGAGGTCTTGGGTTCGAGTCCCAGGAAGTCTCAATTTTGTCCCTCTTCCTTCCTCGCAAAAAAAGGGAAAGAAAATAGAAGACTTGAGAAGGCGTACAGAACAAGATAGTGTACAAGTAAAGAGACGTTGCTGAGTTTTAGAAAAAAGAGAGATGTGCTCCTATAGCTGGTTCGAATCCAAACCTAGACTATGACTATATATGGTGCTATGCTACTCTGCAAGTAATGAAACTGACATATCCAACGTTCGCTTCTCCTCTTCTCTACTTACTCTGCCTAGCATCAGAAGCTCTGGCCGAAGCAACCATGTCCGCTGGCTGCTCGTCCACCTGCTCTTCAGCAGGCAACAACCAGATATGCGCCAAGTCGCCACCCGTACCATCGCCTATGGGTCTCATCACACCCCCGCCAGCACGCGCACTGCAGCCGATTGCTCATCGCAACTCGCTGCCGTTGGTGTGCTGCCACTGCTGCAAATCACGCAGAGTCATCTGTCGCGTCTCAACCACAATCCTCAACCCTAGTCGAGTCTTCTACTAATGCCCGAATCATGGGGTAATAATATGTTTAAGTGTTGTTCTGCTGCTTTCAGTTGCTAATTTTTTTTAATAGTTTCTTTGATGATCTTCCAATTTGATTCGTTCAGAAAAGGGAAGATTCGTGTGATTTGTATTTCTGGGAAGTTGCTGATGTGGGGGAATGCAACTACGCTGATTATTTGGTTAGCCGAGGAATCCCAATACCCGCAGGTTGGGGTGTTGGATAAGTAACTGAAGGGACAACAGAAGAGGAAGATGCAGAGCAGAAGGTTAAAGATGTAGTTCCTCTGATCAAGGCCAAGCAACAGCTGCTGAACGACCTTGACAGCAATGAGGAGATGAAAGAGCTTGTGAAGATAATGGGCAAAATCAATGTGCTCTGTAGGATGATTGTCTCTTTATTTGCAGTGTATGTAGCACTCTGATGTATTCAGTGGCTTTGACACGAGCACTTTGCTGAAACTAGTAATGAATGAAACCTATGTAGCAGGCTGGGCGTAGTGTTGTGAATATCTAATGATTTCTATTAACGGAAATCAGGGGGTATCCCCTTTGCTCATAAATAAATAAATAGCAGAGGTCCTTTTGGTAATAAATAAATAAATTAGAGGCCCTGTCGGTTCAGCTTTGTTCTCATTCGAAGACGTCGAGCAAATTGCGGTCCAATAGCAAACTATGTCATCAAATACAAGTTTCACGGCCAAATATGAGTCATGTTTTAGTCGTCATACAATCACCAAACACAAATCAGCATACATAACAAGTGATGTTCTCACAGCAAAATACTAAACAACATGTTTATTAGGTTTTAGTTTTCATAGCAAACACAATTTCACATAGTAGATAAAAAACGTCTTCTGACAGGCAAATACGACAAAAGCAATGTAATCATCATCCGCAGCAGCAACGTCAACATCTTCGCCATGTGTATCAGTCCGAATCGTAATTCCCCGTGGTGTCATCTTCTTCTTCGTCCTCCAACGTTGGCTTCTTCTTGATCAACTCTTGTATGTCCACAGCACGACAGGCAATCTTTTCGCCCGCGTCATTGATGTGATGGTTCTCAAATATATTAGGAACATCTGTGTTATCTTGTACATCAGGAGCAGTGTAAGCATCATCTTGTTGTGCAACTTCATTAAATGAATTCCTCTGCTCAAACCTTTGCAATACTCTCTAGTCATCGCTATGTGCAAATGGGTCTTCCAAGGAAAATATCCGTGTTTCTTGATTTGCCAAAATAAAAGGCTCGTTGGTCTGGTACGCCGCCTTGACATTGATGGATTTGAAATAATCATTAGCTCTAGGTTTTGCGATCCTGGAAAACAAGTTATACCAATGACAGCACAATAGAATCACACACCGATGATCCTCGAAACTGGAGATATACTGCAACTCAACAATGTCTGTTATGTTAGCATACATTTTAGTTGTCTCTTTGTCATATGTATCTGTGCTCATGATGGCACTGTTTTATGTCTTCATGCCTTTGTCTCGTGCAAGGGTGTTGTAGTGCACATCTCCAACAACGCAAGATTCATAATGTCTTACCCGAGTATCAGGATCCATTGCTAGTGAGTAAAGGGCATCATCAACTGCCTGCCCATCCCCCCGCATCTTCTTAACCTATGGTTAGAAAATAGACAAGCTGATCATCTTATGTACTCAATATATTAAAAAACTGACAGTGTGATTCAAAATCTTACATGGCTCTTGAACCATTTCACAAATCTTGCCATAACCAATTTGTCAATGTTTCTTGGATTTTGCGGCAGTAACTCCTTTTTGTAGATGCTGCACAACATAGTGATCACGTCAAACATCTAAATATATAAGAATGTGCTACAAGTTTAGTAGATTACGATGTATAAGCTGCAGTACTTAGCACTTACTTGATATAAGGTAGTATCTCAGGACAGTTATTCAACACATACCAAACCATTTTGTCCACATCTTTAGGTTTGTCCTCTTGTCGACTCTTCCCTATAACTCGAACAGAATAATCAAAAAAGCCCGAGATTGTCTTCACCCACCTCTTTGCTAAGCTGATCAGCTGTTTCAATGTATTTTGAGCAGAATGTCAACACTTCTGTAGCAATGTAGGCCTCTACAATGGAACCCTCGGGTCTAGCTCTGTTCCTAACATAGCCCTTGAAAGTGCCTAGCCGCCTTTCAATAGGGTACATCTAGCCATACTGTACTGGACCTCTATGTAGTGCCTCATCAGGTAGATGAACAGCCAAATGCAACATCACATCAAAGAAGGCTAGAGGATATATCTTCTCAAGGTCGCATAGGATAGTTGGTATCTTGTCTTAAGACGCTCCAAAGCATCTATCCTGATATTTCTACTGCAGAGTTCCCTGAAGAATTGCCCCTACTCTACAACTGCTATGTATAAGTCAGGGCGGCCCAATCCTCTAAGGATAACAGGTAAAACCCTTTGAAGTAGGACGTGGCAGTCATGAGTTTTCAACCCTTGTACCTTGTTTCCATCTGCACTGACTCTCCTTTCAGGGTTGGGAGCAAATCCATGTGGTAATCTCACACGTGACAGGACCTCGCAGAATTCTTTTCTTTTTACCTTGTCCAAGACGTACACAACTGGTGCCATATCTCATGGTTTACCTTCATCTTGCACCTGCAAATCTTGTCTGATACCCAGGTGTGTCAAATCAATCCTAGATTTTAAGGTATCTTTCGTCTTGCCTTCAATATTAAGAAGTGTGCCGATAATGTCGTCACATATATTTTTCTCGATGTGCATCACATCAAGATTATGCTGCAGATCCAAATCTTTCCAATACTCCAAGTCCCACAAAGTGGACCTTCGGGTAAACAATAATCTCTGTTCTGCCCTGCCATGCTTCCTTTTCCCGCTACCATTACCAGGATGGTTTCCTGGTGTAATATGCCTGACCTTCTCTAATTCCACTTGCAACTCATCGACGGTGAGCCTTTTTGGAGCATCACGGTTTTCATGCTTTGCACTGAACACATGTCTTCGGTATTTTCTAGGATGCGGCTTGTCCTTGGCAAGGAAACAGCGGTGTCCAATGTAACAGATCTGGCTAAGTATTGCGTATGACAGCAGATTCCTGTCATGGCGAACACATGCATTGTAACCATGTGTCGTTCGCCCTGACATAGTGCCCAAAGCCGGATAACCATGGATGCACCAAATTATAACAGCACGCAGAAAGAAATCAGCTGGTGGGATGCTATATAGGTCTCAAGTGAGAACACCCCTCCATAGCTGTTGAAGTTCCTCCACAAGAGGCTCCATGAACAAATCAAAATCCTTTCCAGGACTTTTTGGACCTGGGATGAGCAAGGCCATCATGTAGTTTGATTCTTTGGTGCAGACATTTGGAGGCATGTTGTAAGGCATAACAAGCACTAGCCACATGCTATATGTGGCGCTCTGGTGGCCAACTGGGTTAAATCCATCTGAAGCTAAGCCAAGTCTAATGTTTCTCGGGTCAGCAGCAAACTTTTTGTGTTTATGATTGAAGCTTTTCCACTCACTACCATGAGATGGATGGCTCATTACATTCTGATCTCTGTACTCCTGGTTCCTAGAATGCCACAGTACATCCTCTCTTGTTTCAGCATCATGAAACAACCTCTGCAATCTTGGCATAATTGGAAAATGTCTCAGAACATTATGAGGATTCCTCTTCACAGCATCGCCATCTTTCCATCTTGATGATTTGCATTTCGGGCATTCACTTAAGTTGGCATAATCCTTCCGAAATAGAACACAATTATTCTTACAAACATGGATCATATCATATCCAATTCCAACTGCACGAAGGAAATTCTTCATTTTATTGTAGGTGTGTGGCAGCTCAGACGCATCTGGGTAAGATTTGCGGAAAGCTGCCAACATCGCATCGAATGATTTTTTGGTCATCCGCTCAGATGCCTTCACCTGAAGAAAGGTGACCATAGTTGAGGATACTGACAACTTATTTCCTAGGGTCACAACCACGTTGCATTGTTCCAACATGCGGGCCCATCGTTTTTCTTCTGCAGGTGAAAGTTCACAGAATGCACGAGCATTTCGTAGCATTGTTTCAATGTTGGTCAAACTCACTGGCTCCGCCACCACCACCTCCTCCTTCTCTTCCACCCGAGCATCAGGCAGATCAAGATGGTGATTTGCTACTTCCACGTAGTCAATAACATTGACGTTCATAGTTTCACCATGATGAACCCACCTAGTATATGTGACTGACATCCCATACAAGTGTAGATAATTTTGCACAGTTGACTGGGGTCTTGTAACTGAATTCATACAACTGCTACACGGGTAGAGCACATCTAATTTCGGACCATCGTACTCAGCTCTGATAAAGTTCATGAAGTTTTCAACCCCCTCGACATATGCAGTGGAGAATCTTCGAGCAGAAGTTATCCAAGTCATGTCCATCTGTTAGATATACAAATTAGTTCTTCTACTAGATATTACAAGAAAAACATATATGCTTTTTTATGAAGTCCGAAAAAAATACCTAGGTCGATGTCTAAAGCTATGGCAAGATATTTGGACGAGCAGATCAAAGTAACGAAATATATGTAAAGCTAATTCAGCAAATGTATTTGAGTGCTAAATTATGGCAGGCTGTTTCAGCAGTCAATGAGGCCGAGCACACAGCCATCGAACTATCGAAGGCCATCGCAGCAACAAAGATCAAGTATAAAACGGTGTAGAGATATTTCACCTAACAGATTGGCTACTGGACTATGGAAATCTACGTCAAATAAATATATGGCAGGATATTTTAGCAACTAATCGTCCTTGGCATGCCATCTCGGCTAAGCAGATTGAGTGCAAAACAGGGCAAGGAAGCTTCTTAAACAGGGCATATTGACTGTAGACTACTTCGGCAAACAGTGAGATTAACAGCGTCTATCAGCTAACATTCAACGCTACACCGACATGCATGGGGCCTCAGTCTAGAATCTGCGTACCGTGGGAGAATCTGACCGCCGTGCGTCTCCACATGAATGTCACCAGCAGTGGCGGCGCTGACCATCGTGCGCCTCCACAAGAACGTCGCCAGCGGTGGCGACGCGGCTAGAGGACGGCAGTCTACGAGGGCGTACTGTGGGAGCGAGAGGATCATCGTGCATCCCCTCGACGAACAACGGCGCCAACGTATCGGCGCAGCGAGGAGGGCAGCTTTGGCGGAGTGAATGGAGTGGAGGGGGACGGGAGGAGGGGGGTTTGGGGAATATTATTGGCTAGTTGGCCGAAGGGCGGTTGAATCTAGGATTTGGGAGGAATTTTTGGGTGGGCGGGGGGGGGGGGGTATTTTCGCGCGGTGGGCAGGGGGAGTTTGGCGCATGGTCGGTTTCTCCAAGTGTAGTCCCACGTGCCAGTGAAGAGGCAAGCTGAAGCGGATTCCGTTTGCGTGAGCCGTGTGCAGGAACATGTGTGGGGGCAATGCGACCGCGACAGGAGTGTTGTGAGTGTACCACCTTTTTTCCTTTTAAACTAGGTACTTCGCCCCCTCAAAAAAAACTTGTTGCTTCGCGCGATCCATCGATACTACTACTAGTAATCTGGTAATCCTGACTAGAACGGCATGGCCGGGTCTTTTCCCGCGCGATATGCTGGGAGGTTGGATTAGTTGGGTTTTTTAGGATGAATAATGCTACACCTACGTAATCCCAGTTACGTAATTAACGTAATGTGAAACGTGTGAGCTGTTGATTGTAGATTGGGGGGAGGGAGGGGCCCACCACCATGAAAATCAGGGGAGGAGAGAGAGGCAATTTACATTAACCCTTTTGTAGGTTCTCTTAGATGTAGAAATATGTGAAGTGCGTGAATGTGTAGTGGATGTACTATTAGAGTGCCTAAGATAAATTGTGTATGTATAGACCCTATGTGTTTATTTTACTTCGCATGTTAGCTTTGTCTCGGTTCAATAAAAAGCAGAGTTGGTGATGATGGTGTGCCTGTCATCCTGCAATATAGATCGTTCGATCTATATCTAATGGATAGGAAGGAAACTATGAAAATTTACCCACACTCCTCTCCACATTTGTAGAGAAGGCCTTCCCTCGTTCATCCTTTTCTCCCACAAGATCTTGATCTTCCGTGCAACACAAGGGCATCTTGCTAGTACTCCTACAATATACTATATTATTATGAAAGTTCATATACACCGGCCGAGATTAATGCAAACACGGCAGATTTTCATTAGATTTTGAACTTTTATAGCACAGAAAAATAAAATAAACCCGACCCTAAACCTATTCTACGGTGGCGATCGACGTCCTCCATCTGCGATCTCTATGTACGGGGGCGGGGTTCAAGACCCTTGAAGTGAAGGTGCGGTCTCCGGCAAGGAAGAGTAGAACACGGGATATGGATCGGCCAGTTGGCACACCATGTGTCACACCCTGATTTTCATGCCACAACACTTAAGTCAATAAATCATGCTAAATGTGGTTTGACAAAAACTTTTGAGTGTTTTGTCTTGCTTTGATTGAATGATTGTCTGTTGTTTGCAAGTGCTCTAAAAATAAAATAAATCCTCCAACTCTTATACTCCTTCTCCTTGATCCAAAACTTCTACCCAATGATCATACCATGTCTATAGTACAATATAGAATTTTCTTACAAAAATAATTTGGCCAAAAAGTATTTTCTAAATTTAGTTTTCCAAAAATCCCTGAATTGAGGTTTGCACTGCAAGTACTTAATTAAGGGCAGTAAAAATCGTTCCAAAAATATATTTGACTCCTATTAGATGTAGGACTCCCATAAACCACAAAAATATAATTTTAAAAGTTATTTTTCCTATTTTATTTAAAAGCTTTTTCTTAAGGCCAGAAATGGTCTTTAATAGGGAAAAATATTTTCTTATTTTAAAAATATTTGACAAAAACCTAGGGAAACTCAGTGGACATATATTGTCCATATATAAGAGTTTCAACACATGGTCATGTTCAAAATATTGGTCAAATACCTCAAAAACCCTTTCTGGATATTTCAAGCTATTGAAATATTTACAAAGGAAATATTCTCCAAGAATTCCAAGAAAATTCTATCATGTCACATATGACATGTTTGATGATATTGACAAGTATCATGTCATGGAGAATAGTATAACTCCATGAAATCCCCTCAAAACCATTTCTGTCCATTTTGAGGTTTGAGCAACTTTACATTGCCAAACATGTCCAAATGTTCTCAAACCTTGTGAACATGCTCAAATGGTCTAATAATTCATCTAGACCAAATGGAACCAGTTGGAGAACAATATAACTTGATCAAAGTGCCCCAAAACCCTTCCTCTCCAGAACCAAATTTGAACAACTTTGTACTACCAACTTTATCTCCTTGACCCCAGTTTTTGTGAGCATGTGCACATGACCAAATGAGGCCACTACACCAAATGGTGCATCAAGGAGAAGTGATTTTCTCAACTAGATCTACACAAGTTCATTTCTGCTAATTTCTAGGGTTTACAAAAGTTGCATTGGCAACTTTGCCCAAATGGACTCAATATTGGTGGAACCTCTTATTTTCTCATACCATTTGACCCTGTCAAGCCTCATGACAAGAGGAGTTCATCTTCTTGCCCAAACCATTATCAAACACCTTCTGACACTTTACCAAAATGCCATTTTTGATCTCTTCCACTCTTCTCCATGGCCTCAACTTTTTACCAGAGCTCAGCCTAGTCACCTCCTATCTCCAGTAACTCTTCCCTGGCCTCAGTTCAATGATTGAGGGGTGAAACACCCCCATTTACCCCTCTGGATAGCACCTTCCTCTCCCTTTCTCACCTCCCTCCTCACTCCATTGGTTCCACAAGGCATCCAAGGCTTCCCCCTGCTATCCTAATACCTCCTGGCACTACTGGACACAAGTGGCCGCGCCCACTCCCCTTTCTTAATGCCATGGCATGCCATTTGGGTGCTCTGGAGCGCGCTACAGTGCGCTCCCGCACTGTAGCTGCCCCCTGCCCGATGCCTCCGACCACCTCGGCCCTTCCCCGCACGCCTGCCGACGCGCCTCGACGTCCACAACACGCTTCACCCCTGTCCCCCTCTTCCTTCTCCCTCCTGTTGCCTCCTTTCGCACGCGCACCGGCCGACCTCACACGCGTGGCGCCCCTGGCCCCCTGCTCTCTCTCTTCTCTCCCCTTGCTCTCGACCGAATCCAGGAACACCCCAGACACACCGCGACGAGCTCCCGTGGCCCGTAGCGACGAGCACGAGCTCGCCGGCGCACGAACCCACAATGCACCATCGCCTCGTCATAAAAGGCCACCCCAAGCTCTCTCTGGTCTCCTTTCGCTCCCTCCCCCTCCTTTGCATCACCCCGACGAACCCACTCCTCCTCCCGTGCCTTCTCCCTCCTCCTCTGCCGCCATTGCCTCCTCGGACCCCCGCTCAAATTCGAGCCGCCCCGGCCTCCCTTCCTCCTCTGAACCGGTCCGTGGCACCCCCAAGCCTCCATGGAGCTCCCCTGCGCTCCATCTTCTCTTCCCGATGACCGTAGCATCGACCTCATCCTCGCTAGGACTCCAGCCGCCGCGCCCAATGTCTCTCCCCTTCCCGAGCACCTCAGCAGGCGTAGAGCACATGGGCAGGTGCGTCATGCCGCGCTAAACACTCCGGTGTGTAGAACGTCGCCGGGGACCGCCTGGGTCACCCGCACGATCGACGGCCGATCCCCTCTGCCTCCGCTTCGGTCGCAGGCGGGAGGAGGAAGACGACCGCCCCGCCAGCTGGCAGGGGCCCCACTTGCCAACGGGAACCGTCCGGGCCCGCGCAGTTTAAGTGGAGACGGGACCAGGGAAGCCGTCTCCATCGCGTGGAGACGTACTCGGTGAAGTACGCCTTCGGCGTGGCGACTTCCCGCAGGCAGCCGAGCCGCTGGGCCGGCCCAGTGGCTATCCTTCGCCCGGTGCGTGCTTTAGTTATAAACCTAAACCTTTTTCCTTTTTCTTTTTCCAGTCAGCTTCAAAAACCCATAAACAATTCAAATGGACTCCAAATTTGATGATTCAAATTTCTAGTGACTCTATAAATCATGATCTATCAGGTTAAGCAACATGCACATTTTTCCAGAGACCTTTTATTCACAAATATTTACCAAATCCTATTTTTCCTATATCTGTGATGGACTTTAGAAAATCACAGAGAGCTCAAATTTGATCCAAATGCCATGATTCAAGTTTGTAGATACATCTAATTTCATAACTTAGGTTATGAACATTTTTCTTAATACTTTATGTACTCCACAAAATAATGAGCCATTTCTTCATATTTGTCAACTTTGCAAATTCATAGGAAATTCCTTTGAACTCCAAATCCAGTGGAACCAACTCCTAGATGCTTCTAAAATCATTCTTTGATAAATGGGTGCCTTTGCCCATTTTTGAAAATAATGTTTCTGTACACTTCTTGCAAACCCATTAATCCCTTGATTCCATCATATTGAAATGTTCAGAGATGTCCATTGATCAAATCCTAATGAAACCACTTTGGTCATCTCTCATATGACTAGAGGTATCCTAGAAAAGTCCAACTCATATTTTTAGAGCACTTTTATTTCCTGCCTTGTTGTTTTCTTATTGTGATTGTTTTCGATGTTAGTTGACGAAGTAGACGAAGTACTTGGAGAAGGACCCGAAGACTTCAAGGCTCTGATGAAACAGGCAAGCAGCCCTTTGACCATGTCTATGAAACCCTTTTTATGCATGACATATAGCTCTTTATTATTGTTGCATCGGAATCATGATGAGACGGTGAACCACGTGGGTTGGTTGCCTCTGTTACTTCCTCATTGATACTTGCATTGTGCATGACCCTACCTTCTTATGAGGGTTATGCCGGTGGGAGTAGATAGGATGCTAAAATAGTTGCTACGCGAAAAGGGACGGGTTTATGCATGGTGAAGGAGACAAAGCATTTTCACAAGACTTTTCGAAAACCTCGTCGGGTGCCACTTATGCCCGAGGGAGATGATGAGATGGGTAACCTCTTGATGACGAAGTGGTGTACCGAGGCAAGTGTGTGTGTTGTTTTCGAAAACGGATGAGATTTAAGATTTGATGACTGTCCCAACCTTACATGCGCAACCACTCTACCCTTATATGGGAAAGGGCATTATTGACTACCTAGACCGATACTAGCTTGGAGCCCGAATTACTAGTGATGGGAGAGTTGTTGGTGCGCTCTCTCAGGACGGGGTCGTGCCAGGAAGGGCGGCCAAGAACATTTTTATGGGGCACCGGACACACCGTTGGTACCCCGTGCTTGTGATGAGAGATGATTATGGAGCGTGGCTCCATGAAAATGTTATGTGATAATGTTGGGCACGGGGGTTACTACCAATCGAGTGGACTCCATGTTAGTGTCGTCTAGGGAAAGGTAGTGATCGGGTGCTTACCCCGGGTACTTGAGGTATCGCGGGTCATGGATGACACGAAAGTTCCCCGGATCTTGTGGGTACAGTGTGCAACCTCTGCAGAGTGTAAAACTATTCGAATAGCCGTGTCCACGGTCAAGGACGGTTGGGCGGTGCGGCTTAAACTATGTCCAGAGTTTTACAAACGTGTGTGTGTGTGTTGATAAAACTACTTGGGTCAAGTGAAAGGACTTGACGTGGTTGAGTTGGGTTGGTGCCCACTCTATTTATGTTGATATCCGTAACCTGCCCTCATGGTTACTTGAATTCTCTTGGTGCATGTCTTACCAGTTGTTGAACATGTCTTTGCACTCAAAAACTAGCTTTCTGCAAAAATTTACCTATATCATGCATTGCTGAATCTTGAACCAAAACATGGGTTGCTTGCGAGTACATTCAAAGTACTCATTGGCTTGCCACTGGTTATTTTTATTGACCAGGCATGAAAGAACAGGATATGAAGAAGAATGCTTTGGTGACGATCATGCGAGCTAGGACGCTTCCCAGTCAGAATGCCTGTAGGGTTAAGGCAGATGGCATGGGTCCAAGTTATCGACGAAGATTTCCGCTGCAATGTTATACTCAAGACTTGACCATAATGGTCCTACTTGTGTAATACGGTATGTTTGGATGTAAGACTCTTGTTATTCAGCTTCTGTGTGTTCAGTGAGTGTTGATCTCTGGGATCACTGTACACGTGCATTCGGTGATCACGACTTATGAGTCAGGGTCCCCACAGAGCTGGTATCAGAGCCATCCTGACTGTAGGCAGCCTTAGTTAGCATGGTCGTTAGTTAGGGTAAAACTATTTCCAAAACTACTACTAGTTTTCAAAACTATCTATACTTCTCTTCCCTTCTCAGTTTTTCGAAAACTAAGGTATACTTTCCTTATTGATCTCTTCCCCTTCAAAACCTTTGGTCGCTAGAACCCTTATGCCCCTGACCACTGGATTCCTTGTAATCCTCGTGGATAATCTAGAAGGAAGATGCCTTGCCAGACGTACACCCACATCTCCTGAACACAAGATTGGCGACATCACAACAAGATGATACCAACAGAAGATACATCGTCAAGGGATGAAGACCTGAGGACCCAGGAGATGGTGACACCCTTAACACTGCCCCAAGATGATGCAACCTTGTCCTATGACGATCAGGGTGTAAGATATGCAAGACCATGATAGACATCGCTAATAGAGCAATCATGTCCTTACCGTTGTCGTATCGGCAACCACCGGTGGATGAGAACCTCGCCATTTGGCCCGCCTCACTATAGTGAGCAGGAAAACGGTTCTCTTCATCCCCCACTCTTGGTGTCGATGTTTTCATCAACGTAACCGAGATGTTGGACCTCTACTATGCCTTGATAATATCATTGCATAAAGGATTACCTACCTGGTACCATCGATGGCTTAAAAAGGCAAAAGTGATCGTCATGATTAAGAAGACAAGAGAAGACCAAGTCAATGCCAGTTATGAGGAGCCACCTTCACCCCATCACTTCAACATGCAAGAAGTTGTTAAAGAATCTTCAGGCTCAACCCGGATTGTTTCATCGAACAACTACAAGAGACGTAGCAACACCTGAGGAAAACCCAGGAGACTGCACGAGGCACAAGGCACGACTATGGAGTCCGAGAACCCCTAGGGTAGGATGAGTCGTGTACCCCCTATGCGCAGTCGAGTCCGTATGATGGTTCGAGTAGAACCATGATTGCGTGTTGCTTGTTTTTATTTGTTGTGTTTTTGATATCAGTCGCCCTTTTTTTCCCTAGGCAACAAGTACGCGACTATATCACCTGCCTTATTTTGTTGTTTGTGTTTGGCCTTTTTGGCACTTGTTTGTTTGCACCTGCACTATAGAACCCCCTTTAGGCATCCCACCTCCTCTATGCTACTTTTCCCTCTCGTCTCTCTCTCCTCAACTGAAGACCAGCAAGACAAGATGCACCAAGAAACCTGCTTCGGCAAGCAACTAGCAATGAAGACTTTTGTTGCAGCCTCCTCGACCAAGTGAAACCCCGTAGAGTTATGTTTAACCCTCAAGATTAGAAACCCATTCCTAGACCCTTCGAGACTTTATAAGATACCCCAGCTCGAATCCTTAACCATGTTCTTAACCCACAGAATTGCAAGAGAACCAATTAAGCCTCTGTAGACCTTGCACAACACTGTGTTCATTGTGGAACTAGTGGACATAGTGAACGAGCACATTATCATCCTAATACAACACCAGAACTGACGATGCCATAGGGAAGACCAGTTTAAGATATAGGAATAGAGGACAATGACTTGATGGGTTTATATCAGTGACCTTGAGGAATTATTTGAGACTCTTCGGAGGATTATAAGGCTTTCATGTTGGTAGATGAGCTTGGTGGGATCATGAGTATAGAGTAGCATAGCTTTCATTACCCTGAGTAAATTGGATTTATAGGACAATTATGATCGCAGCTGGAATTCTTGGAAGTATTTGGATTTAACTTGGCCATGGGATATTAATAGGAGACAGTTGACATCACATAAATGACTTAGGGGAAAGTGTGGAAATTCTCGCGGGACATGAGATTTGGATTAAATAGGTGATCCTAGTTGAGTATAGATGCTGAGTAAGTCTACATGGTTCGGAGTAAATTGGATTTAGAGTGATGATCTTGATCATGATACCATGTTTCTCGGTGGACAATAAACTAAGAGATTGGATTAAGTGTCGGGGATGATTTAGGGATCTATATAAGCTTGAGGTTGGAGGTTACATGACCATGATAATGGAAATTGGTGGACTGACTATAGCAAGGAAGCCTTTTCAAGTATTTGGGGACTAAAGGACTTTAGCAAATCATGTGGAACACCATAAACATTGGATTTGTAGAATTAATGGATTGTGTAGTGATGGGCTATTGGAGTTGATTCATAGGAAGGAAACAAGATCTTGGAGTGGCTTACGACGTGTTTCCATAGGATAGAGATGCTTTATCATGGACCTTGGGTCAATAGACTGAGCACTTGGATTGTGATGTTTAATTCAAACTTAGCAGCCTGTATGTTCTACCCATGGATTTTTAGGGGTAGACATACATATGAGTTTGGGGATTGTAGACATATATGATTTTGTTAGACCTCCTCTCGGGAGCCATGAGGATATGAATAACATGAGTGATGATTGGAGTTGACCTATATGAGATGATTCTTTTGGTAATATGAGGTGAACACTAGGTAGAACTATTGGCATCTCGGGAACCGTGCTTAAAGATAAGATGATAAATGTTCACTCGCACACTAGAATTCTTGAAACCCTTAAGCCCTACCAAGCCACAACATGGTCGGATCCTGACCTTGGGCTTTGGCTCTAGATCGATAGGACCTTGTCCAATACGCAACCATGACCACCACCAATACCCCGACCTATACCCTATGCACACCGTGGGCAAAGTCTTCACGGAGTACTCGGACAAGTTAGTTGCCATCTTTCCTTGATGACATACTTGCCTACCCGAAGACGGAAGAAGAACCGTTCAGCTAGTTAGGGAACATCTGAAGATCACCATGTCCAGGAGGAAGAACTACACCAACCACCATCGTCAAGAAGTAAACCTCCGCATCGAAGACCAGGCATACCTGCAAGCCACTTCTCTCGAGGGAACCAAGCATTTTCATGACAAGGAAACCCACGCCAAGATTCATCGGCCCTCTTCGAGATCACTCCAAGGTTCAACAACCCCCTTTTGGATCACCGCAAGACGAAGAATAGATGGCTACCAGCTAGAGTTAGCACCTGAGTCACCCACTGTGCACAACATTTTTCCACACGACACCACTCCAGGAAACGTTTCCAACTTCCCAACTAGCCCGGTCTCTACAAGGACATCGATCACCGAGCCATCGACCTGTAGCCCAATATGACCACCGCAAGAAACCCCTTAGCAACCTGGATCAAGCAGGATGTCATACGCGAAGCCACACCATCAAGTACTTCAAGCTCAATGGAGCACTACACGGAAGCAGAAGCAGTATGAGGACGTGAAGACTACCCCAAATCCAAGTTTCCGCATTCCTTTCCGCGTCTAGTCTGGGAATCTCGGGGACAAGATTCTTGTAAGGGGGGTAGGTCTGTCACACCCTGATTTTCATGCCACAACACTTAAGTCAATAAATCATGCTAAAATGTGGTTTGACAAAAACTTTTGAGTGTTTTGTCTTGCTTTGATTGAATGATTGTCTGTTGTTTGCAAGTGCTCTAAAAATAAAATAAATCCTCCAACTCTTATACTCCTTCTCCTTGATCCAAAACTTCTGCCCAATGATCATACCATGTGTATAGTACAATAAAGAATTTTCTTACAAAAATAATTTGGCCAAAAAGTATTTTCTAAATTTAGTTTTCCAAAGACCCCTGAATTGAGGTTTGCACTGCAAGTACTTAATTAAGGGCAGTAAAAATCTTTCCAAAAATATATTTGACTCCTATTAGATGTAGGACTCCCATAAACCACAAAAATATAATTTTAAAAGTTATTTTTCCTATTTTATTTAAAAGCTTTTTCTTAAGGCCAGAAATGGTCTTTAATAGGGAAAAATATTTTCTTATTTTAAAAATATTTGACAAAAACCTAGGGAAACTCAGTGGACATATATTGTCCATATATAAGAGTTTCAACACATGGTCATGTTCAAAATATTGGTCAAATATCTCAAAAACCCTTTCTGGATATTTCAAGCTTTTGAAATATTTACAAAGGAAATATTCTCCAAGAATTCCAAGAAAATTCTATCATGTCACATATGACATGTTTGATGATCTTGACAAGTATCATGTCATGGAGAATAGTACAACTCCATGAAATCCCCTCAAAACCATTTCTGTCCATTTTGAGGTTTGAGCAACTTTACATTGCCAAACATGTCCAAATGTTCTCAAACCTTGTGAACATGCTCAAATGGTCTAATAATTCATCTAGACCAAATGGCACCAGTTGGAGAACAAGTTAACTTGATCAAAGTGCCCCAAAACCCTTCCTGTCCAGAACCAAATTTGAACAACTTTGTACTACCAACTTTATCTTCTTGACCCCATCTTTTGTGAGCATGTGTACATGACCAAATGAGGCCACTACACCAAATGGTGCATCAAGGAGAAGTGATTTTCTCAACTAGATCTACACAAGTTCATTTCTGCTAATTTCTAGGGTTTACAAAAGTTGCATTGACAACTTTGCCCAAATGGACTCAATATTGGTGGAACCTCTTATTTTATCATACCATTTGACCCTCTCAAGCCTCATGACAAGAGGAGTTCATCTTCTTGCCCAAACCATTATCAAACACCTTCTGACACTTTACCAAAATGCCATTTTTGATCTCTTCCACTCTTCTCCATGGCCTCAACTTTTTACCAGAGCTCAGCCTAGTCACCTCCTATCTCCAGTAACTCTTCCCTGGCCTTAGTTCAATGATTGAGGGGTGAAACACCCCCATTTACCCCTCTGGATAGCACCTTCCTCTCCCTTTCTCACCTCCCTCCTCACTGCATTGGTTCCACAAGGCATCCAAGGCTTCCCCCTGCTATCCTAATACCTCCTGGCACTACTGGACACAAGTGGCCGCGCCCACTCCCCTTTCTTAATGCCATGGCATGCCATTTGGGCGCTCTGGAGCGCGCTATAGTGCGCTCCCGCACTGTAGCTGCCCTCTGCCTGATGCCTCCGACCACCTCGGCCCTTCCCCGCACGCCTGCCGATGCGCCTCGAGGTCCGCAGCATGCTACACCCCTGTCCCCCTCTTCCTTCTCCCTCTTGTTGCCTCCTTTCGCATGCACACCAGGCGCCCGAGAGCCCCAATGGCCGACCTCACACGCGTGGTGCCCCTGCCCCCCCCCCCGCTCTCTCTCTTCTCTCCCCTTGCTCTGGACCGAATCCAGGAACACCCCAGACACACCGCGACGAGCTCCCATGGCCCATAGCGACGAGCACGAGCTCGCCGGCGCATGAACCTACGATGCACCATCGCCTCGTCATAAAAGGCCACCCCCGAGCTCTCTCTGGTCTCCTTTCGCTCCCTCCCCCTCCTTTGCATCACCCCGACCAACCCACTCTTCCTCCCGTGCCTTCTCCCTCCTCCTCTGCCGCCATTGCCGCCTCGGACCCCCGCTCAAATTCGAGCCGCCCCGGCCTCCCTTCCTCCTCTGAACCGGTCCGTGCCACCCCCAAGCCTCTACGGAGCTCCCCTGCGCTCCATCTTCTCTTCCCGATGACCGTAGCATCGACCTCGTCCTCGCTAGGACTCCAGCCGCCGCGCCCAATGTCTCTCCCCTTCCCGAGCTCCTCAGCAGGCGTAGAGCACATGGGCGGGTGCGTCTCGCCGTGCTGAACACTCCGGTGTGTAGAACGTCGCCGGGGACCACCTGGGTCACCGGCACGATCGACGGCCGATCCCCTCTGCCTCCTCTTCGGTCACAGGCGGGAGGAGGAAGATGACCGCCCCGCCAGCTGGCAGGGGCCCCACTTGCCAGCGGGAACTGCCCGGGCCCACGCAGTTTAAGTGGAGACGGGACCAGGGAAGCCGTCTCCATTGCGTGGAAACGTACTCGGTGAAGTACGCCTTCGGCGTGGCCACTTCCCGCAGGGAGCCGAGCCGCTGGGCCGGCCCAGTGGCTATCCTTCGCCAGGTGCGTGCTTTAGGTATAAACCTAAACCTTTTTCCTTTTTCTTTTTCCAGTCAGCTTCAAAAACCCATAAACAATTCAAATGGACTCCAAATTTGATGATTCAAATTTCTAGTGACTCTATAAATCATGATCTATCTGGTGAAGCAACATGCACATTTTTCCAGAGACCTTTTATTCACAAATATTTACCAAATCCTATTTTTCCTATATCTGTGATGGACTTTAGAAAATCACAGAGAGCTCAAATTTGATCCAAATGCCATGATTCAAGTTTGTAGATCCATCTAATTTCATAACTTAGGTTATGAACATTTTTCTTAATACTTTATGTACTCCACAAAACAATGAGCCATTTCTTCATATTTGTCAACTTTGGAAATTCATAGGAAATTCCTTTGAACTCCAAATCCAGTGGAACCAACTCCTAGATGCTTCTAAAATCATTCTTTGATAAATGGGTGCCTGTGCCCATTTTTGAAAATAATGTTTCTGTACACTTCTTGCAAACCCATTAATCCCTTGATTCAATCATATTGAAATGTTCAGAGATGTCCATTGATCAAATCCTAATGAAACCACTTTGGTCATCTCTCATATGACCAGAGGTATCCTAGAAAAGTCCAACTCATATTTTTAGAGCACTTTTATTTCCTGCCTTGTTGTTTGCTTATTGTGATTGTTTTCGACGTTAGTTTTCGAAGTAGACGGAGTACTTGGAGAAGGACCCGAAGACTTCAAGGCTCTAATGAAACAGGCAAGCAGCCCTTTGACCATGTCTATGAAACCCTTTTTATGCATGACATATAACTCTTTATTATTGTTGCATCGGAATCATGATGAGACGGTGAACCACGTGGGTTGGTTGCCTCTGTTACTTCCTCGTTGATACTTGCATTGTGCATGACCCTACCTTCTTATGAGGGTTATGCCGGTGGGAGTAGATAGGATGCTAAAATAGTTGCTACGCGAAAAGGGACGGGTTTATGCATGGTGAAGGAGACAAAGCATTTTCAAAAGACTTTTCAAAAACCTCGTCGGGTGCCACTTATGCCCGAGGGAGATGATGAGATGGGTAACCTCTTGATGACGAAGTGGTGTACCGAGGCAAGTGTGTGTGTTCTTTTCGAAAATGGATTAGATTTAAGATTTGATGACTGTCCCAACCTTACATGCGCAACCACTCTACCCTTATATGGGAAAGGGCATTATTGATTACCTAGACCGATACTAGCTTGGAGCCCGCATTACTAGTGACGGGAGAGTTGTTGGTGCGCTCTCTCGGGATGGGGTCGTTCCAGGTAGGGCGGCCAAGAACATTTTTATGGGGCACCGGACACACCGTTGGTACCCCGTGCTTGTGATGAGAGATGATTATGGAGCGTGGCTCCACGAAAATGTTATGTGATAATGTTGGGCACCGGGGTTACTACCAATCGAGTGGACTCCATGTTAGTGTCGTCTAGGGAAAGGTAGTGATCAGGTGCTTACCCCGGGTACTTGAGGTATCGTGGGTCGTGGATGACACGGAAGTTCCCCGGATCTTGTGGGTACAGTGTGCAACCTCTGCAGAGTGTAAAACTATTCGAATAGCCGTGTCCACGGTCAAGGACGGTTGGGCGGTGCTGCTTAAACTATGTCCAGAGTTTTACAAACATGTGTGTGTGTGTGTGTGTGTGTGTGTGTGTTGATAAAACTACTTGGGTCAAGTCAAAGGACTTGACGTGGTTGAGTTGGGTTGGTGCCCACTCTATTTATGTTGATATCCGTAACCTGTCCTCATGGTTACTTGAATTCTCTTGGTGCATGTCTTACCAGTTTTTGAACATGTCTTTGCACTCAAAAACTAGCTTTCTGCAAAAATTTACCTATATCATGCATTGCTGAATCTTGAACCAAAACATGGGTTGCTTGCGAGTACATTCAAAGTACTCATTGGCTTGCCACTGCTTATTTTATTGACCAGGCATGAAAGAACATGATATGAAGAAGAATGCTTTGGTGACGATCATGCAAGCTAGGACGCTTCCCAGTCAGAATGCCTGTAGGGTTAAGGCAGATGGCATGGGTCCAAGTTATCGACGAAGATTTCCGCTGCAATGTTATACTCAAGACTTGACCATAATGGTCCTACTTGTGTAATACGGTATGTTTGGATGTAAGACTCTTGTTATTCAGCTTCTGTGTGTTCAGTGAGCATTGATCTCTGGGATCACTGTACACGTGCATTCGGTGATCACGACTTATGAGTCGGGGTCCCCACACCATGCCCTGCCTGTCATGCCCAATATGCGACCCTATCCTAAAGGAACTCGAAGGTCCCACCAAGGATAGAAGCGCATATTGGAGATGCTTTTGCAAGGTGGATATCATTACACCGTACCATTACACAATAGTTGGGGATACATACAATAGGCATACAATGCCACATAAATAAAACATACTCACACATAAGAGCAACATCCGACTACATATGAAACACAAACAGAAGCTCTAACGACATCCACCTTGCTAGCCCAGGCTGTCGACCAGGAACCTAACCCCTGATCGAAGAAGAAGCATAACTCCAAAGCAAGCAAACATCGCTCTCACGTCATGATCATCGCATTACCTGTACCTGCAATTGTTGTTGTAGTAATCTGTGAGCCACGAGGACTCAGCAATCCCATTACCATGGGTATCAAGACTAGCAAAGCTTAATGGGTAAGGAATGGATAAGTGGTGAGGTTGCAGCAGCGACTAAGCATATATGGTGGCTAACATATGCAAATAAGAGCGAGAAGAGAAGCGGCGCAATGGTCGAGAAGCTAGAAGTGATCAAGAAGTGATCCTGAAACTACTTACATTCATACATAACCCAAACCGTGTTCACTTCCCGGACTCCACCGAAAAGAGACCATCATGGCTACACACGCGGTTGATGCATTTTAACTAAGTCAAGTGTCAAGTTCCCTACAACCGGATATCAAAAACTCCCATCTGCCACATAACCGTGGGCACGGCTTTCGAAAGTTTAAACCCTGCAAGGGTGTCCCAACTTAGCCCATCACAAGCTCTCACGATCAGTGAAGGATATTCCTTCTCCCGGGAAGACCTGATCAGTCTCGGAATCCCGATTACAAGACATTTCGACAATGGTAAAACAAAACCAGCAAGACCACCCGACCGTTTCGACAAATCCCGATAGGAGCTGCACATATCTCGTTCTCAGGGCACACTGGATGAGACATCCTACAAGCAAAACCAGCCCTCAAGTTTCCCCGAGGTGGCCCTGCAGTCTACTCAGTTCAGACCAACACTTAGAGAAGCAATGGCCCGGGGGGTTAAAATAAAGATGACCCTCGGGTTAATTACTCCCAAGGGAAAGGTTATAGGTTGTTAGGCAAATGTAAAACCAAGGTTGGGCCTTGCTGGATGAGTTTTATTCAAAGCGAACTGTTAAGGTGTTCCCATAAACCCGACCGCGTAAGGAACGCAAAATCAAGGAACATAACACCGGTATGACGGAAACTAGGGCGGCAAGAGTGGAACAAAACACCTGGGCAAAGGCTGATTCTTCCACCCTTTACCAAGTATATAGATGCATTAATTAAAATAAGAGATATTGTGATATCCCAACATAATTCTGTCCAACATGGAGCAATCTTCAACTTCACCTACAACTAACAATGCTATAAGAGGGGCTGAGCAAAAGCGGTAACATAGCCAAACAACGGTTTGCTAGGAAGGGTGAAAAAGGTTAGAGGCTGACATGGCAATTTGGGAGGCTTGATAAACAAGTGATAGGTAGCACAGCATAGCGATAGAACGAAGCAACTAGCATAGCAATAATAGTAGTGAGATCTAGGGTAACGGTCATCTTGCCTGAAATTCCGCTAGGCAGAAGAACGAGTCCATGAAGAAGACGAATGGGCGAAGACGAACCAAGCGTAGACGAATGAATCCTCATCATCGCAACGAAACAGGAACTATCGAGAAGAATCACAACCGGAAAGAAGCAAACAACATGGTAAACACCCAACACATAAACATGAAATAATGCTCAACCAAGTATGATGCCTGACAAAGGCTATATGATGCTACTCATGGCAATATATGATGCATACAAGAACAACACAACAAAGCAAGTTTAAATGGGGCCGGAAACAACATATAACAATTCTGGTAAGTCCTCATATGCAAATTTTGAAATTGGTCCAGATATGAATAAACCTTCTGTTCAAGTTGTTAAACATCAATTTAAGATGCACCAAGATGATCTACACGAAATTTTAGTCAAGTTCCATATAAAGTTCATTTAAACGGAGCTACGGCCTAGAAGATATGAACAAAACAAGTCAAACATGGCATTGATGCAAGATACATTCAAACATCAAGCAAACACTCTCAAAACAAGGATGCAACATGTTAGGATGATACTACATGCAAAATCAAGCAAGTTTCATATAGAGCATGCTCAAAACGGAGCAACGGTGCAACACATACACTCCAAACAAGTTATAACAACAATCTGCCAAAACAGCAAGTAGGCACTTTGCAATCATCAAAAAAACATGCTACAGGAAACATATGAGCATAAACTTGACATGCACTTCATGTACAGATAAAATAATTCAAATATCATTAAGGTTCAGGTTCATAGGCATCACGATTAAATCAATATGATTAATGCAAAATGCAACCTTATAACACAGGAGCATATACATGAGCAGAGTTAATATGATGGCAACTTGAGAGCAAGAAAGCGACAAGCTAAAGCAAGTAAACATATCAACCAAGGGCATGGCATCAAAGTACACATAACAAGGATCAAATAAAATCATAGAATCATATACATATGACTCATGGATTAGTGGGAACCAACAATACAAGATTGAAAGTTGAAACAGTTTCAGCAAGTGTAAAATAGCAACATTATGATAGCATGTTTGCAAGCATGGAAGAGAGGCATATGGCATCCAAAATTAGTAAACATGGCATTTGGAAAGATTACTCATAGCATAATACAAAACATATAATTTGAGCATCTCCAGAATACACACAGAGTAATTACTACAAAGCTCACAAAATAGCATCATGAAGTTAACAAAAATCTGGAACATTATATAAGCATGTTCATGGCAACAAAACATATGCTACAGGACATATATAGGGCATCCAAATGCAAGGCATGATAGATCATAACATAGGAATCAAAACATGTCAACTAAGCATCTCCATAATATGCATGGATAAATTGGTAGCATCTAGCAAACATGGCATCATGATATGACAGAAACAGACTTGACAGAAAGTTAACAGCGAGTAGCCCAATTCATAAGCTTGATGCACTCACTAAGGGCATATAAAAATACAAGGATTGCGCCCCTTTAAAGATGGCATAAATATGCTCCTAAAACATGTAGACATCATGCCCATAGGATGCACACACAAAATGCAACAAAAATGACAAATCAGCAAGTTACAGCAGATTTCAGTAGTTAACAGCAACATGCACTTTTGCAACAGGGATTAAGATATCAAGATGCACCCTAACAGGAATGCAAAGCACACCAACATGAAGAGCATGAAGAGCAGAACATGTGCATATCAATATCATCATCATAAGAACAATATGGACAAAGTTATAGCACTCACAAGATGCACACATGATGTTAACAATCAGCAGATTTCAGCAGTTTATATCACTTACCACTTTTGCAACGAATATTAAGGCATCAATATGAACAGCAACATGGATGCAAACTACTCCATCATCTAGAGCATCAAGATATGAAAATTTTGACATAATATGCAAGCAAAACGGAGCACCGAGCATCAAGTTATGACATGACCAAGTATGCAACATTAGATGAAAAATCCTGGGACAGTGAAATATACCCTCGCGAGAAACAGGATGAGGAGATCCCGGGACGGAGCGGTACGGCGCGGGCCGCGTGTTTGGATGGGGGAGCGGTGGATCTCGTCCACCCTCCGGATCTGGGCAGGGCGGAAGCTGCCGGCGGCGAGGTCGCCGGAGTTGGCCGGGGAGGCCGAGGTCGCCGGATCCGGGCGGCTCCTGCCTGGTATGGCCGCAGGCGGGGGCCAGCGATGAGGGAGAGGCCGAAGGCGAGGCGGCCGGGAGCAGCGTGGCTCCGGTAGCCGGCGCGGGGACACGGGCGGCGGGGCGATGCCAGGCGGAGGGCGGCGGCTGCTGGTGCGCCTGCGGGGCGCAGCGGTGGAGCGAGGCGGTGACCAGCGACGACAACTGTCAGGACCCCGACTCAATGCCACATCGATCTAGCATGTAACACCTCATATCACTTTGCGGCCACACGCACGGTATCCCCACGGGTGTCGCCTTACCTTTGCCCGGGACCGTTTGCGCCTTTTCGCACACGTATATGATAGTGTGGCTAGCATCCATATGATAAGGAGCCCGGGCTGACATGGCTAGTCGTAAACCCAAAGTGGCACAAACTTACAGGGACAGGCATCCATGACCCAGCATCGAACATGTCGGTCATTAGCGAGTGAATCCAGGCTGTAGCACTGGGCAAGCAGGACTCCGGTGAACCGGGCTGTAGCGGCTAACAGGACTCCGGTATTCATCGCGTGACATTTCCCCGAAGGGACAGACACGGGAACGAAGAAGGACACATGCCGGCCAGCCTAAGTGTTCCGGAGCAGTAGCAAGCTACCATGACTCAGTGGAAGCACTAGGAGACATTTCCCAGTAAGAGAGCCTACTAAGGATAAACAACTAGATAGTCAGATCCCACACATACTAAGCATTTCAATAACATACACACAATATGCTCAGTATGTGCAAATACAACATGGCATCACAACATGACTCTACAACTCAAGTATTTTATTCCATAGGCTCCGAGGAGCAAGATATTACAAACATGGGTCTCATGACCCAATATTTAGAGCATACAAGTCAAAGAACAAGCGGAAACTCAACATGTCTGAGTACAGACATCTACAAATTAAAAAGGCTGAGAAGCCTGACTATCTACTAGATCCTGCCGAGGGCACAAGATCGTAGCTGAGGTAACAAGCTAAACGTCAAAGTCCACGTGAAACCGCTAGTGAGACCGAAGTCTCTCTGCAAAAACATAAAATAGGCAAACGTGCGTACAAATGTACCCAGCAAGTCTTACATCAGAACTAACTACATATGCATCATTATCAACAAAGGGGATGGTGGGGTTTAACTGCAGCAAGCCAGCTTTGACTCGGTGGCTATCCTGAACTACGACTGCAATTAAATCTTTTGAGGTGGCGCACACGAGTCCACATATTCACCATATTAATACTCCACTATGGATCCGCTCCCATCTCCCTACGAGAACGCCATCCATAGCACTCACGCTTATCTTGCGTATTTTAGAGTATCCACTTTCACTTGTCTATGAACTGTACAGGCAACCCAGAAGTCCTTTACCGAGGACACGGCTATTCGAATAGATGATGTTAACCCTGCAGGGCTGTACTTCTTCGCACACGCTCTCGCCACTTACCGCCATGTACACATCATGTATCTCGGCAATCTTCAAGCGGAAGCCTGGCGAGGGTGTCGGCCACGACCTGACTAACCACACAAGACTCTAATCCAGGTTTATCGCCTATTCGGGTTCCATCCGCAAGGAGATCCGGCCGGGGTGTCGCTCACGGCCCCAAACGATGTGTGCAGGGTTCCTGAGCCCACCATCCGGGTGCCACTTGGTACACCAGGCCACGTGTGCCTAGTCTGTCCCAAGCCCACCCTGTCGGGTGCCACTTTGTAGAAAAATAGCACTACCTACAAACACCAGAAACTAGTTGCGACTCCTGGACAGAGATCAAGTTGGTTAATAAGTCGAGAGGGGTCGAGTTATCGGAACCCAATGTGTGGTAGTAACTGTTCATGGATCACAAACACAGAACTCAGTTCCTGAGGACGGCAGCAATGAGACAACCCACCATGTACTCCTAATGGCCTCTCACCGCTACCTTTACCAAATCGTGTTCACACACTTAGCTCACACACAGTAGGACATGTTCACACACCTCTGATTCATCCCAGATGAATCAGACCTGACTCAACTCTAAGCAGTAGCAGGCATGACAAACAAGCATGAATGAGTAGGCACAACAGGGCTCAAACAACTCCTACTCATGCTAGTGGGTTTCATCTATTTACTGTGGCAATGACAGGTCATGCAGAGGATAAAGGGGTTCAGCTACCGCAGCACATAACAGTTGAAACACTGTTGTCCTAATGCAGTAAAAGAGAGTAGGAGCGAGAGAGTGGGATTGTATCGGAATGAACAAGGGGGATTTGCTTGCCTGACACTTCTGAAGATAGTATAGTTCTTCATCGGTGTCATCGAACTCATCGTCGGAACGTCGTCTACTGAGAGGGGACAAATACCGACAACAGAGAAGGAAACACAATCAATGCAATGCACAATATGATGCATGATCATGACATGGCAATATGAGTGTGTTGGCCTAATGCAACTACAACCAAATGTGTTTGGGTCATTTTGAACCAAAGGTTCAATCCCAAATTCAAATTATGAAATTAAGTAGTGCATTATCATGTTTCTATCTAAACAACAATGTTAAGTTGTTTAAACATGCATGAAACCAGTACAGATGGATAGATTGAATTTTTCTGATCATTTTTCATATATAATTTATTTCATTTGGAGTTATGGTTGAATTTCTATGAATTTTAGAAGTTTATACAATTTTCTGGGATTTTCTGAATTATTTTAAATACAGAAAATTACCTACTGTGTCAGCATTGCGTCACTATGGTGTCAGCGGTCAACGGGGCCGGTCCAGGTCAAACTGACCACTGGGTCCCACATGTCAGTGGTTATCTAAACTAACTAAATTAGTATTAGTTTAACTCCTAATCTAGCTTTGACCAGGGGCGTGGCCCACATGGTCAAATGGGTCAAACCCACTAGTGACATGACGCCGGCGAGGCCAGACGCGGCAGCAAGCTGCGGAAACGCTGCTCAGGGTGCTATTTGCCACGCGGTTTGCTCCTACGTGCTCATGGGAGTGAGCCGCATCGGCTGGTGGTGGTGGCTGAGCTCGAGATGGCCGGGAACGGCGCCGGCGATGACCACCGCGGCGGCCGGAGCTCGGGTTCCAGCGGGCGCAGGGCTGCAGCTCGCGTACGGGTGAACGGGGCGGCACAAGAGGCATCTGCGGCAGCAGAGTCACACCTGTGCCACGGGGGCAAGCAGGGGAAGGTCGGGAGTGCGGGCTCGCCGGCCATGGAGGACGGCGGCCTCGGTTGCTCATAGGGCGGCAGCTAGAGGAGGAACATGGCAATGGGGAGAGGGGCGAGAGGTGCAGGAGCTCACAGGGAGGCAGAGGAGATGGTCGGCGAGCTCGGGGACGACTTGGAGACGGTGAATCGGAGCCGGCGATCTTCGGTGCCCGTCGATGAAGACGACGACGATGGCGTCACTGCAGGGCTCCCGGCGTCGTGTGTGCTGCCGGAGACGACGTACGCGATGAGTGCAGAGCTTCCAGACAAGTGGGGAGGCAAGGGGAGGCCAGTGGTCACGGCGGCAGCGAACGGCAGCTATGGCTGCGCTCAGTGGCTGCACCCAAGGGAAGCAGGGGAGGGGAGAGAGAGCAACGAGTGAGGGAGGCGAGAGAGGGGTCATGGGGCGTCTCGAGCAGCTCCACTGTCACATCCCTAGCTTCTGGTGCTGCCTGGTGTTTGCATCATGTTTAAATTTTGAAACTTGAACTGAGGGAAATTGGAAGCCTGAAAACCCTAAATAAAAGAAGGGCAAAAACCCTAAAAATCTCATTCATTGTTCCAAAATGCTCTTCTTAAATGTTTGATAATTTTTGGCAAGGGTTCTGGTCCCAACCAAAATATTGAACATTTTAGGAGGATTTATTTTTGGGACTTTGAATTTAATTCATTAGCTATTTGAATTTGAATTATATTCATATAATTAGAATATAATTTCAAATACCCCTGAAATATTTTATGAGCTTTTGGAAAAGTCCATCTAGCAAAATAAAAATATTCAGAGGAGCTTTTGGCATTGTTTGAATTATTTTTAAATTCAAAAAAGTGGCAAAACGAAATTAAATAAAACAAAACAGAAGAAAAAAATAAAACAGAGCAGAGGAGATCTACCTGGCGCTCACCTCTCAGCCCACCTGGCCCAACTCCAGCTGGCGGCCCAGCCCGCCACCGCTAACCCCCCTGTCGTCTTCCTCCCCTTGCACCGAAGCAGCTTGGTGGCGAGCGCCGACGCCGCCTCGGCCACCTCCTGCTTCCCCCGGCCTCCCTAGCGACGCCACGACGACGCCCCGTGTCCCCTCGCTCCTCTTCCTCTCTCGCTGCTCCCTCTCTCCTCCCCTGGATCTCTTCCCTGAGCTCACCCGAACGCAGCCGCCGCCACCGATGAGCTCCACCACGGCCACCGCCTCCCCCTCGCCTCTCCTACATGCCCCGAAGCCCCGCCATCGATCGCTGCTTCGCCCCAACCTGGCCCCAAGCGCTGGGACGTCCTGCATCACCGATGGCCTCATCTTCTTCCTTCTCAGAAGCCGGTCGCCGCCGACGTTAATTCGCCGCCGACAGGACGTCCCCGAGCCCACCTAGCGTCTCGTCCGACTCCCCATGAGCTCCTCTTCTCTTCCCCTCACTCCGCGCACTTGATTTCGTCCCCTAGCTAGCTGCCCCGCCGAACCCGAGCTCCGGCCGCCGCCATGGACGGTGAGCTTCGTGCTCCCGAGCTCCTCCACCTGCGCTCGTTGCCTCCGAGTGTTCCTGGTGACCCTAGCAACCCGTAGAGCCCATCGGCCGCGCCCGCCGTGCCCCGTAACGCCCAAAGCCTGGATTCCCGAACTCCGGCGGCCGCCCGGCTCGCCGCCGCCGCTGTTACACACACCCCCAGCACACCACGCGGCCACCACCGGATGCGCCTCACTGCCAGCGTCCCGTAGCTGCAAACCACGAGCGAAACGATGCTCCGTAGCTCCGTCCCCGAGCATCTCCGGCGAGCCACCGCCGTGCTTTTGGTCGCCGGCGTCGACCGCTGACGTGGCCGTGATTAGGGCCTAAACACACCACTAACCAACCTATGGGTCACTGACGTATGGGCCCCACGCCCTTATTTAATCTTTATTATTTTCTGTTAAGTTTTAACCTAACCACCGTGGGCCCACACGTCAGCTTTGACCAAGCTGACGTGGCCGTTGACTTGGTCCCACCTGTCATTGACACTAACTATAGCTGTGTCACTGACGTGTGGCCCCCACACGTCAGGTTTGACCTGGACCCGCCCTGTTGACCTGATGACGTCAGGATGAGGTCATGCTGACGCAATAATTCCTTTCTGGAATTAAAATAAATTAGGAAATGATTTATAAATTCCAGAAAATTGTTTAAACTTCTAAAATTCATAGAAATTCAACCGTAACTCCAAATTAAATAAATTATATATGAAAAATTATCAGAAAAATTCAAGGAATCCATCTGTACTATTTTCATGCATGTTTGAACAATGTTTGTCCTCTGTTTTGGAAAAAACAAATAAAGGGCATTTAAATAATCATATATGGAGTTGGAATTTGAATCATGTATTCAAACCAACTTCATTTAAATCATAGCCAAGTGCATTAGCCCAAAACACATTCATATTGCCATGTCATAGCATGCATCATATTGTGCATTGCATTGATCGTGTTTCTTCTTTATTTGCCGGTGTTGTTCCCCCTCGATAGGCGTTGTACCGACGATGTGATCATTGACACTGATGAAGACTCAATGCTATCTTCAGAAGGGCCAGGCAAGCAAAACCCCCTTGTTCATTTCGATAAAATCCCACTCTCTCGCTCCTGCTCTCTTTTACTGCATTAGGACAACAATGACATATTTGTTACTTGATGCGGTAGCTGAACCCCTTTATCCTTTGCATGACCTGTCATTGCCACAGTAAATAGATGAAACCCACTAGCATGAGTAGGAGTTGTTTGAGCCCTGTTGTGCCTACTCATTCATGCTTGTTTGTCATGCCTGCTACTGCTTAGAGTTGAGTCAGGTCTGATTCATCGGGGATGAATCAGAGGCGTGTGAACATGTCCTACTGTGTGTGAGCTAAGTGTGTGAACACGATTTGGTAAAGGTAGCGGTGAGAGGCCATGTAGGAGTACATGGTGGGCTGTCTCATTGCAGCCGTCCTCAGGAACTGAGTTCTGTGTTTGTGATCCATGATCAGTTACTACCACACATTGGGCTCCGGGCGCTCCAAGCTCTCTCGACTTATTAATCAACTTGATCTCTGTCCAGGAGTTGCAACTAGTTTCTGGTGTTTGTAGGTAGTGTTAGTAGTCTACCAAGTGGCACCCGGTACAGGTGGGCTTGGGACAGACTAGGCACAGTGGCCCGGTGTACCAAGTGGCACCCGGATGGTGGGCTTGGGACCCCTGCTCACATCGTTTGGGGCCGTAAGCGACACCCCGGCCGGATCTCCTTGCGGATGGAACCCGAATAGGCGATAAACCAGGACTAGAGACTTGTTCGGTTAGTCAGGCCGTGGCCGACTCCCTCGCCCGGCTTCCGCTTGAAGGTTGCCGAGGTACATGACGTGTACAGGGCGATAAGTGGCGAAAGCGTGTGTGAAGAAGTACACCCCTGCAGGGTTATCATTATCTATTCGAATAGCCGGATTCCTCGGATATGGAAACTTGGACCCCTTGCATAGTTCATAGACAAGTGAAAGTGGATACTCTAAAATACGCAAGATAAGCATGAGTGCTATGGATGGCGTTCTCGTAGGGAGACGGGAGTGGATCCATAGTGGTGTATTGATATGGTGAATATGTGGACTCGTGTGCGCCACCTCAAGAGAGTTACTTCCAGTCGTAGTTCAGGATAGCCACCGAGTCAAAGCTGGCTTGCTGCAGTTAAACCCCAGCATCCCCTTTGTTGATAATGATGCATATGTAGATAGATATGATGTAAGTCTTGCTGGGTACATTTGTACTCACGTTGCTTAATTTATGTTTTTGCAGAGAGACTTCAGTCTCACTAGTAGTTCCACATGGACTTCGACGTTTAGCTTGTTACCTCAGCAACGATCTTGTGCCCTCGGCAGGATCTGGTAGATAGTCAGGCTTTCAAGCTTTTTTTCATTTATAGATGTCTGTACTCAGACATGATAGCTTCCGCTTGTGCTTTGACTTGTATGCTTTGATTGTTGGGTCATGAGACCCATGTTTGCGATATCTCGCTCCTCGGAGCCTATTGAATAAACTACTTGAGTCGTAGAGTCATTTTGTGATGCCATGTTGTATTGCACATATCGAGCATATTGTGTGTATGTTATTGAAATGCTTGGTATGTGTGGGATCTGACTATCTAGTTGTTTATCTTTAGTAGCCTCTCTTACCGGGAAATGTCTCCTAGTGTTTCCACCGAGCCATGGTAGCTTGCTACTGCTCCGGAACACTTAGGCTGGCCGGCATGTGTCCTTCTTCGTTCCTGTGTCTGTCCCTTCGGGGAAATGTCACGCGATGAATACCGGAGTCCTGTTAGCCCGCTACAGCCCGGTTCACCGGAGTCCTGCTAGCCCAGTGCTACAGCCTGGATTCACTCGCTGATGACCGACACGTTCGATGCTGGGTCATGGATGCCTGTCCCTGTAAGTTTGTGCCACTTTGGGTTTACGACTAGCCATGTCAGCCCGGGCTCCT
Source organism: Triticum aestivum (assembly GCF_018294505.1). Taxonomy (NCBI): domain Eukaryota; kingdom Viridiplantae; phylum Streptophyta; class Magnoliopsida; order Poales; family Poaceae; genus Triticum; species Triticum aestivum. The sequence goes on from NC_057807.1 coordinate 187,140,691, forward strand.
TATCATATGGATGCTAGCGACACTGTCATATACGTGTGCCAAAAGGCGCAAACGGTCCCGGGTAAAGGTAAGGCGACACCCGTGGGAATACCGTGTGTGAGGCCGCAAAGTGATATGAGGTGTTACATGCTAGATCGATGTGGCATTGAGTCGGGGTCCTGACAGCGTTGGTATCAGAGCTTGACTGCCTGTAGGATTACCAAGCCAAACTGGTCGAAGTTGAGTCTAGAAATGATTTAGTTATATAAGGGAATTGATTGTGGGATGGAACGTAAGGCTCTTTTTACTCCTTATACCTTATGCCCTTCTGATCTGAGTCATCTTATCTTTCCTACGGGGATTAAGAACTAGGCTATCTCTTCTTTCTATCAGGATCACGTGTTACTAATCCGTAGACTTATAAGATTGTTGGATTAAGCCTCAGTTCAGTTTCTACCTCTGTATGTTAATTATTGATCTCGAGACCTTGATATTGTGCTTCTGAGTGGTTATGCCACCATTTTTGTGAATGTCTCAAATCTTTTTGAGCATTTATAGCCGTTATGCTGTCCGAGTCATCCCAGATTTCTAAATAGTCTGATGCACTTGCAAATCCTTTCTTTCCATTCCCGATGTCCCTTATGGTCAGAATAAGCACACTAACCGGTGCGTTGAGGTAATTTATTACCTCGACATATATGTTGGAGTTACCATTATGACCCTAGGTGTTTAGGGAGTCACCTAGTATCTAGCAACGTTTTGTGTTCCCAGTGTGAAGATTCTGGCCTTTATTCTCGAAAGCATTCCGTGATGCTACTTAGTAGTAGGTATTCTATTCCTGGGTTTTTGAACCGAGATTCACTCTACTTACTTCATGTTGATAGTGTTTGCTAGTTCCTTTAGGACATTAGTAACTTTGCGATAGTCCTCGAAGTTCGTGGTATTTCCTTCTTCCAAATACTATGAACCACTTTATGGCAGATATTTATTGGATCAAAAGATCACAATTAGAGTACTCTTGAGGAGTTCTCCATTCATAAATCGTGACTCTGCCAGTCCTACCTCTCTGCATGGGTTATCCGGAAGAAACATGTTGAACTTGGTTCGGCATTCTAATCTATGCATCCACAACTCAGAAAATTATATGTTCCTTTGAGTTGTCCCTCTTTAGTTGTCTTCTGACCCTCGTCTATCAGTTGATAGTCAAGATTATGTGTGCATTCGTTCGTCGATGCCTATTACTCTTGTGGTCTGTCAAGCCATTCTATTCCGGAATGACTAGGAGAAACAAACTCCAGAACCTGACCCATATCCAGGGTTGGGTCAAAGAAGTTGTGCTTCGCAGATCAAATTGCTAATTTAGCTTTTGTTCTGCTCTACCTTGGAGTATTACCATCTTTTTATCGGGAATGTTATAAGAATTGCACACCACCCTATGAACTCTTGGTACAGTGATACTTCTTGTCATCATTGTTCATTCCTCGGTTCCTGTGTTATTGTAACCGGAAAGTCGACAAGTGAATCATGATGTGTGAAATCAATACTCCTAGCAACCTTGTTGCTTGGTAGTTAAAGGACAATAATTTCATTCTTAGCGTGTTGGTTATTGAATCACCATTCTAAGATAGATTGTGCTACCTAGTCCTTATTTCCTGGTGCACTCTTTGATTAATGAGTTAGGATTTTGTCAAGTCCTCGCTCATTTGATCATATCATCTTGCCCTGAAAAGCAAGATTGTTCTCGAGCTTAGTAACATATCGGTGGTTCGTGATTTTCCGTATATCTTCTCGGAAGTATTACCAGGTTGTCACCTGACCGCTATGTTGAGTTCGTGATCAAGTTGGTATATTCCTATAAACCACCCCTTCTCCAAGAATCCGTGTTGGATACCTCTGAGCTAGTTGGTTAAGCTAGACAACAACTTGGAGAGTTGGAGGATAAAAGCTTGCCTAACCTAGTTCATTTTTCAAAAGGGATATCTTGTGTTTGTGTGAGCTGAAGAACGATGATATCTTCAGCGATTGGTCCCTGTGATCAGTTATTGGACCCATTGCCTTATAAAAACTTTGATTTGAGTATGGGTTATCGTCAAATCAAATCAGAACCAACGATGTTCGTAATGTTGTCTTACTCGTGGATTTTCCTCGAGCATACACCATTACATCTTTTGGTCTGACCAATGCCATCACCGTGTTCACTTAACTATGGAATTCCTTTTAAAAGGAAACCCGGATGAATTGTTGTTGAGCCCATCAGCAGCATTTTGTCTCCCCCATGATTCATGTTGAACATCAACCTAGTGTTGGAAACTTTTATAGGCATTTTCTTCATGCCCCGTTCGTGAAGCATTTGTTTGTATGAAAAGAAGTGACTTCCTCTAACTCATGTGCATTTGATGCAAGTTGCCGCCGTGAATTCGAGAAAGCATGTTTTACCTCCTTTGGAATCGTCCCAAGTCAGTCATGCACGTGCGAAGAATTCTGTTGTCTGTTAGACTGATCATCTTCATTCCATATGTATATCCTAGCACACCAAGCCACTGATTGACTTGTTCAAGGAAAAGAAGTCTATGCTTGGGATCTAATCTATGGACTTGCGTAAAGACTTCGATATCCTCGATGATGGTTCCCAACCAGAACTCGGTAGTGTTTTATTGTAAGACTACCATGTGGGCATGCTTGTCTGGAACAACGTGTTCACATGTTTGTAGCAGAACCAGCTCATGTTTTGGAGCTTGCTATCGTAGTTCATTTCCCGAGAATCTCGCAACGTCATCTCGTCGATTTGTGTTGAAAACTTTCATTTTTCTTCCTAGACTCGATGAGTCTGGAATATCCTGACACCAACCAGATCTGAATCTCAGGCAGATATGATGGTTGGAACATTTCCCAAGAACTATACTATTGATCCCTCGATAACCGGTAAAGTGGATGTCGTGGCCAACACACCCAGCCGGAAGACCTATTATTATAGTATCTTGTTTGAGGAAGTTGGTCACCTCCCCATAAGGATTTCGTAGGATTTACCTCCGTAACTGTTCCTTATGGATTCTATTGCTCCCGAAGTCCGACCTTTACTTGATGTTCTAGTTATCAAACCATATCTATGAATGGGATACACCAGCACATCAAGGAGAACATTAGAAGCGGAGTGCTAAATGTCTCTTGGTCGATCATCCAGATTTTATTTCCTTGGCCCCGCCAAGGGTGAAATCTGAGAAAGTGTTATCTTCCTTTGCATCTGCATCGTCCATCGTTGTTCATCATGGTGGTATGTTGTGTTGCCAGGATCCTTGACACGGATGTTGGTAAAACCTTGATGAATATGGAAATGCTCAAGTTCTTGAGAGCACGCACAAGCGCTAGGTGTTATCATCGACACTAATTGGGATGCTCTCAGTTTCCTCGGCAATGCCATGACCTTTTCAAATAGTGAATTCACTCTCTATTGTTGGGTTCTTCCCCAGTTACCAGAATCATTCCCAGCATTTGCATTTTGTTCCCAGCTTGCACCACCAATGTGCCATTCTACCATGGGTCTCTTCCAATCCCGGTGGTAAGCAAATTCATCCATTACGTTGTCTTCAACAAGGTAATCCACATCATCCAAGTCCGAGTATGCCATTCTACCGACCCCCTCCAAACGATCGCTTGAGAATTGCCTTAGGCTGGTATAAAGGTTTTCAATGATCTCTGAATCAAAGGTAATTCTTTTTGCCACTTAAGGTAATAATCTACGAATCACCCTCCTCCAGGATGTTCCGTTGTGGCATCATGGCAACTCAACTCTTCGCTACGTTGACAACCGTTCACCACCCTTTTAAGCGTGGAATTGTTGTCTACCTAGTGAACCTTCGACATCTGTTCCACTCCATTCATTTGGACGAATGTTTCGTGTCTCAGCTCGAGAGAGGTTACTATGTCTCATTCCGTGAGTAATCCTGAGTTGTTCGATCTTCGAGAAGATCGACCCTTCTAGAGTCTCCTTCTTCTCTCCATGTCATGTTGGCAGGATTTCTCAGAGCAAGACGTCGAGACAAAGATGGTGATCGAAACAATGTTCCTATAAAGTGCAACCTGGATCGTGAAGATTGTGCTAGTTTGCGTTCCCCCTTCATCTTACCCTACGCTTGAATCTCGAGACGAGATTCTTGTTTAGTGGGGGTGAGTTGTCACATCCCTAGCTTCTGGTGCTGCCTGGTGTTTGCATCATGTTTAAATTTTGAAACTTGAACTGAGGGAAATTGGAAGCCTCAAAACCCTAAATAAAAGAAGGGCAAAAACCCTAAAAATCTCATTCATTGTTCCAAAATGCTCTTCTTAAATGTTTGATAATTTTTGGCAAGGGTTCTGGTCCCAACCAAAATATTGAACATTTTAGGAGGATTTATTTTTGGGACTTTGAATTTAATTCATTAGCTATTTGAATTTGAATTATATTCATATAATTAGAATATAATTTCAAATACCCCTGAAATATTTTATGAGCTTTTGGAAAAGTCCATCTAGCAAAATAAAAATATTCAGAGGAGCTTTTGGCATTGTTTGAATTATTTTTAAATTAAAAATAGTGGCAAAACGAAATTAAATAAAACAAAACAGAAGAAAAAAATAAAATAGAGCAGAGGAGATCTACCTGGCGCTCACCTCTCAGCCCACCTGGCCCAACTCCAGCTGGCGGCCCAGCCCGCCACCGCTAACCCCCCTGTCGTCTTCCTCCCCTCGCACCGAAGCAGCTCGGTGGCGAGCGCCGACGCCGCCTCGGCCACCTCCTGCTTCCCCCGGCCTCCCTAGCGACGCCACGACGACGCCCCGTGTCCCCTCGCTCCTCTTCCTCTCTCGCTGCTCCCTCTCTCCTCCCCTGGCTCTCTTCCCTAAGATCACCCGAACGGAGCCGCCGCCACCGATGAGCTCTACCACGACCACCGCCTCCCCCTCGCCTCTCCTACATGCCCCGAAGCCCCGCCATCGATCGCCGCTTCGCCCCAACCTGGCCCCAAGCGCTGGGACGGCCTGCATCACCGACGGCCTCATCTTCTTCCTTCTCAGAAGCTGGTCGCCGCCGATGTCGATTCGCCGCCGACAGGATGTCCCCGAGCCCACTTAGCGTCTCGTTCGACTCCCCGTGAGCTCCTCTTCTCTTCCCCTCACTCCGCGCACTTGATTTCGTCCCCTAGCTAGCTGCCCCGCCGAACCCGAGCTCCGGCTGCCGCCATGGACGGTGAGCTTCGTGCTCCCGAGCTCCTCCACCTGCGCTCGTTGCCTCCGAGTGTTCCTGGTGACCCCAGCAACCCGTAGAGCCCATCGGCCGCGCCCGCCGTGCCCCGTAACGCCCAAAGCCTAGATTCCCGAACTCCGGCGGCCGCCCGGCTCGCCGCCGCCGCTGTTACACACACCCCCAGCACACCACGCGGCCACCACCGGATGCACCTCACTGCCAGCGTCCCGTAGCTGCAAACCACGAGCAAAACGATGCTCCGTAGCTCCGTCCCCGAGCATCTCCGGCGAGCCACCGCCGTGCTTTTGGTCGCCAGCGTCGACCGCTGACGTGGTCGTGATTAGGGCCTAAACACACCACTAACCAACCTCTGGGTCACTGACGTATGGGCCCCACGCCCTTATTTAATCTTTATTATTTTCTGTTAAGTTTTAACCTAACCACCGTGGGCCCACACGTCAGCTTTAACCAAGCTGACGTGGCCGTTGACTTGGTCCCACCTGTCATTGACACTAACTAGCCCTATGTCACTGACGTGTGGCCCCCACATGTCAGGTTTGACCTGGACCCGCCCTGTTGACCTGATGACGTTAGGATGAGGTCATGCTGACGCAATAATTCCTTTCTGGAATTAAAATAAATTAGGAAATGATTTATAAATTCCAGAAAATTGTTTAAACTTCTAAAATTCATAGAAATTCAACCGTAACTCCAAATTAAATAAATTATATATGAAAAATTATCAGAAAAATTCAAGGAATCCATCTGTACTATTTTCATGCATGTTTGAACAATGTTTGTCCTCTGTTTTGGACAAAACAAATAAAGGGCATTTAAATAATCATATATGGAGTTGGAATTTGAATCATGTATTCAAACCAACTTCATTTAAATCATAGCCAAGTGCATTAGCCCAAAACACATTCATATTGCCATGTCATAGCATGCATCATATTGTGCATTGCATTGATCGTGTTTCTTCTTTATTTGCCGGTGTTGTTCCCCCTCGATAGACGTTGTACCGACGATGTGATCGTTGACACTGATGAAGACTCAATGCTATCTTCAGAAGTGCCAGGCAAGCAAAACCCCCTTGTTCATTTCGATAAAATCCCACTCTCTCGCTCCTGCTCTCTTTTACTGCATTAGGACAACAACGACATATTTGTTACTTGCTGCGGTAGCTGAACCCCTTTATCCTTTGCATGACCTGTCATTGCCACAGTAAATAGATGAAACCACTAGCATGAGTAGGAGTTGTTTGAGCCCTATTGTGCCTACTCATTCATGCTTGTTTGTCATGCCTGCTACTGCTTAGAGTTGAGTCAGGTCTGATTCATCGGGGATGAATCAGAGGCGTGTGAACATGTCCTACTGTGTGTGAGCTAAGTGTGTGAACACGATTTGGTAAAGGTAGCGGTGAGAGGCCATGTAGGAGTACATGGTGGGTTGTCTCATTGCGGCCGTCCTCAGGAACTGAGTTCTGTGTTTGTGATCCATGATCAGTTACTACCACACATTGGGCTCCGGGCGCTCCAAGCTCTCTCGACTTATTAATCAACTTGATCTCTGTCCAGGAGTTGCAACTAGTTTCTGGTGTTTGTAGGTAGTGTTAGTAGTCTACCAAGTGGCACCCGGTACAGGTGGGCTTGGGACAGACTAGGCACAGTGGCCCGGTGTACCAAGTGGCACCCGGATGGTGGGCTTGGGAACCCTGCTCACATCGTTTGGGGCCGTAAGCGACACCCCGGCCGGATCTCCTTGCGGATGGAACCCGAATAGGCGATAAACCTGGACTAGAGACTTGTTCGGTTAGTCAGGCCGTGGCCGACTCCCTCGCCCGGCTTCCGCTTGAAGGTTGCCGATATACATGACGTGTCCAGGGCGATAAGTGGCAAAAGCATGTGTGAAGAAGTACACCCCTGCAGGGTTATCATTATCTATTCGAATAGCCGGATTCCTCGGATATGGAAACTTGGACCCCTTGCATAGTTCATAGACAAGTGAAAGTGGATACTCTAAAATACGCAAGATAAGCGTGAGTGCTATGGATGGCGTTCTCGTAGGGAGACGGGAGTGGATCCATAGTGGTGTATTGATATGGTGAATATGTGGACTCGTGTGCGCCACCTCAAGAGAGTTACTTCTAGTCGTAGTTCAGGATAGCCACCGAGTCAAAGCTGGCTTGCTGCAGTTAAACCCCACCATCCCCTTTGTTGATAATGATGCATATGTAGATATATCTGATGTAAGTCTTGCTGGGTACATTTGTACTCACGTTGCTTAATTTATGTTTTTGCAGAGAGACTTCAGTCTCACTAGTAGTTCCACGTGGACTTCGACGTTTAGCTTGTTACCTCAGCTACGATCTTGTGCCCTCGGCAGGATCTGGTAGATAGTCAGGCTTTCAAGCCTTTTTTTCATTTATAGATGTCTGTACTCAGACATGATAGCTTCCGCTTGTGCTTTGACTTGTATGCTCTGATTGTTGGGTCATGAGACCCATGTTTGTAATATCTCGCTCCTCGGAGCCTATTGAATAAACTACTTGAGTCGTAGAGTCATTTTGTGATGCCATGTTGTATTGCACATATCGAGCATATTGTGTGTATGTTATTTAAATGCTTGATATGTGTGGGATCTGAATATCTAGTTGTTTATCTTTAGTAGCCTCTCTTACCGGGAAATGTCTCCTAGTGTTTCCACCGAGCCATGGTAGCTTGCTACTGCTCCGGAACACTTAGGCTGGCCGACATGTGTCCTTCTTCGTTCCTGTGTCTGTCCCTTCGGGGAAATGTCACGCGATGAATACCGGAGTCCTGTTAGCCCGCTACAGCCCGGTTCACCGGAGTCCTGCTAGCCCAGTGCTACAGCCTGGATTCACTCGCTGATGACCGACACGTTCGATGCTGGGTCATGGATGCCTGTCCCTGTAAGTTTGTGCCACTTTGGGTTTACGACTAGCCATGTCAGCCCGGGCTCCTTATCATATGGATGCTAGCGACACTGTCATATACGTGTGCCAAAAGGCGCAAACGGTCCCGAGTAAAGGTAAGGCGACACCCGTGGGAATACCGTGCGTGAGGCCGCAAAGTGATATGAGGTGTTACATGCTAGATCGATGTGGCATTGAGTCGGGGTCCTGACATCCACGGCGCAAGATGAGGCGCAGGAGGCGTCGACAGCGCGAAGCAGGAGGTGGCCTCGCGCGTGCTCAGCGGCGGTGCACTGTCCCCCTCCTCTGCCTACTGGCAAAGGTAGGTGGTGACTGGCATGGGCCAGGTGGGCCGGCCCAGTCGAGGTAAGTGGCCTGGGGCCTCTTCTCTCTCTATCTTCTCTGTTTTCTATTTTTCTTTTCTGCAATTTGTTTTGGGTTTACTTTTAACACCAAACCATTTTATAAAATCCTGAAAATAATTATGTGGCTAGAACTAGAATATACCAAACCACATAAAATGTTCCAGAATTATTGGACATACATTAATTATATATAAAATATATATATATCCAATGCAAATAGTTATGGATTAATTCAAAGGCCCAAAATAAATGTTTCTGAGATACCAAAAATATTGGTTTGAATTTTACCTCTTGCCAATATTTTCAGAGACTAAGAGGAACATTTTCTTGGACTCATTTGATGAGATTTAAATGTTGGTTATTTTTAGAGGTTTTTCTGAGGCTTTTGAAAATTCCTCAATTCAAGTTTCATTTGAATTTAAACATGATGCTCACATGGAAACTAGCATAGGTCAGACCAAAATTAGGGATGTGACAACTCACCCCCCACTAAACAAGAATCTCGTCCCGAGATTCCAGATGTGAGGTAAGAAGACAAAGGGAACGCTAAGTAACACAAACTTCATGATCCAACTAACTTCTCGAGGTTGTTGATTTGTCGACTCAAATTGATCTTGGCGTCTTTGCTTTCGAGATCTTCATCCAACACGAAGACAAAAGAGCGAAACATGTCCACATGCATGGGTCATCTTAGTGATCACAAGATCAACTCACGGAATGAGATGTATAAACATCTCTTGAGCTGAGATACGAAGCATTCATCCAAAGGGATGGAGTGGAACAGATGTTGAAGGTTCACTAGGTAGACAACACTTCCACACTTAAGAAGGTGGTGATCGGTTGTCAACGTAGCGAGGAGTTGAGTTGCCATGATACTATAGCGAGACATCTTAGAGGAGGTGACTCGTAGAATATATCCCCCTTAAGTGGCAAAAGAATTACCTTTGATTCAGAGATCATTGAAACTCTTTATTCCAGCCTAAGGCAAATCACAATTGATCAGTAGAAGGAGTCCGGATGAGTGACATACCCGGGCGAGTATGGAGGATGTGGATTACCTTGTTGAAGACAATGTCATGGATGATTTTGCTTATCATCGGAAATGGATGGGACCCATGGTAGAATGGCACAATGATGGTGCAAGCTGGGAGCAAAATGCAAGTGCTGGGAATGATTCTAGTAACTGGGGAGAAAACCCAACAGTAGAGAATGATTCCACTATTGGAATGGTTATAGCATAACTGAGGAAATCTGGGGCAATCCCAGTTAGTGCCGGTGATAACACCTAGTGTTTGTGCATGCTCTCAAGAACTTGAGCATCTCCATAATCATCAAGGTTTTACCAACATCCGTGTCAAGGGTGCTGACAACACAAGATACTACCATGATGAATAGCGATGGACGATGCAGATGCAAAGGAAGATAACACTTTCTCAGATTTCACCTTAGTGATACGAAAGGAACAAAACCTGGATGATCGACCGAGAGACATTAAGCACTCCGCTTTTAATGTTCTCCTTGATGTACTAGCGTATCCCATTCATAGATATGGTTTGATATCTAGAACATCAAGTAAAGGTCGGACTTCGGGAACACAAAAAAATCCATAAGGGACAATTAGGGAGTAAATCATGCAAAATTCTTATGGGGAGTTGGCGAACTTCCTCAAACAAGATACTACAATAATAGGTCTTCCGGTTGGGTGTGTTGGCCACGACATCCACTTTACCGGTTACGGTGAGACCAATATTATAGTCCTTGGGAAATGTTCCAACCATCATACCAGCCTGAGATTCAGATCTGGTTGGTGTCAGAATATTCCAGACTCATCGAGTCCAGAAAGAAAAATGAAAGTTTGCAACACAAATCGACAAGACGACGTTGCGAGATTCTCGGGAAATGGACTACAGTAGTAAGCTGCAAAACATGAGCTGGTTCTGCTACAAACATGTGAACACGTTGTCCCAGACAAGCATGACCACGTAGTAGTCTTAAAATAAAACACGACCGAGTTCCAGAGGGGAACCATCATTAATGATATCGAAGTCTCCGTGCAGTAATCTAAAGTATTCACTTTAAAACAGACTCCTTTATCTGGAACAAATCAATCAGTGGCTTAGTGTGCTAGGGATACATGTGGAATGAAGGTGGCAAGTCTCCTACCCACGGAATACTTCGCACATATGCATGACCGATTTGGGATGATTCCAAAGGAAGCAACATTGTCTTTCTCGAATCCACGGCGGCAACTTACACCAAGTGCACGTAAATTAGAGGAAGTCACTTCTTTCGTCCGAACATATACCTCATGAACGGAACACGAAGATAATGCTTACACAAGTTTCCAACACTAGCCTGATGTTCATCATGAATTATGGAGGAGATAAAATGCTGCTGATGGGCTCAACAACAAGTCATCGGGATTTCCATATAAATGGAATTCCACAATTATGAGATCAAGTGATAGCATTGCTAAGAACCAAAAGATATAACGGTGTATGCTCGAGGAAAATCCACGAGTAAGACAACATTATGAATATCATTGGTTCTGCTTTGATTTGAGGATAGCCCACACTCAAATCGAAGTTTTGGCATGACAATAGGTACAACAACTGATCACAAGGGTCAATCGATGAAGATATCATCTTTCTTCAACACACATACAAGATATCCCCATTAAATGAACTAAATCGAACAAGCTTCAATCTTCCAACTCTCCAAGTTGTCGTTCAGCTTAACCAACTAGCTCAGGGGTACCCAACACAAATTCTTGGAGAAGGGGTGGTTACAAGCAACCAACTTGCTCACGAACTCAACATAGCGGTCAGGTGACGACCTGGTGATACCTCCGAGAGGATATTCAGAAAATCACGAACCACCGGTATGTTACTAAGCTCGAGAACAATCTTGCTTTTCAAGGCAAGACGACATGATCAGAAGAGCAAGGGATTCAATCCTAACTCAAGATCGAAGAGTGCACCAGAAATAAGGACAAGGTAGCACAATCAATCCTAGAATAGTGATTTGATAACCAACACGCTAAGAGTGAGAGTAATGTCCATTAACTACCAAGCAACGGAGTTGCTAGGAGTATTGATTTCACACATCATGATTCACTTGTCGGCATTCCGGTTACAAGAACACGGAACCGAGGAATGAACAATGATGGCAAGAAGTATCACTGTATCAAGAGTTCATAGGATGGTGTGCAGTTCCCATGGCATTCTTGATGTAAAGATGGTAATACTCCAAGGTAGAACAGAACAAAATCTGGATTGATCTGCGGAGTACAACTACTTTGACCCTATCCTGGATATGGATGAGGTACTGGAGTTTGTTTCTCCTAGTCATTCCGGAATAGAATGGTTTGACGGACCACAAGGGTAATAATCATCGATGAACGAATGCATACTTACTCTTGACTATCAATTGATAGACGAAGGTCAAAAGACAAGTAAAGAGGGACAACTCAAAGGAACATATGATTTTCTGAGTTGTGGATGCATGGATTAGCATGTCGAACGAGTTCAACATATTTCTTCCGGATAACCCATGTAGAAGGTTAGAACTGGCAGAGTCACAATATAGAATGGAGAACTCGTCAAGAGCACTCTTATTGCGATCTTTTGGTTTAGCAGGGAACTTCTGCCATAAACAGTTCATGGTATTTGGAGAACGATATACCACGAACCTCGAGAACTATCGCAAGGTTACTAATAACCTGAAGGAACTAGCCAACACTATCAACATGAAGTAAGTAGGATGAATCTCGGGTTCAAGAACCCAGGAATAGAATGCCTACTAACTAGGTGGCATCACGGGATGCTTTCGAGAATGATGGCCAGAATGATCACACTGGAAACACAAAACATGGCTAGATTACCTAGTGATCCTCTAAGACACCTAGGGTCATAATAATAGCTCCAACATATATGTCGAGGCAACAGAGTACCTCAACTCACTGGTGAGTGTGCTTATTCTGACCAAAAGGACATCGGGAACGGGAGGAAGGATTTACAAATGCATCAGATTGTTTAGACACCTGGGATGACTCGGACAGCATAACGATTGTAAATGCTCAAAACGATTGGAGACATGCTACAAAAATGGTGGCATAACCACTCAGAAGCACAATATCAAGGTTTCGAGATCAACAGTTAACATATGGAAATAGTAGGAACTAAACCGAGGCTTAAGTCCAACAAAGGTCTACGGAATTAGTAACACGTGATCCTGATAGAAAGAGGAGAAAGCCTAGTTCCTTAACCCCGTAGGAGAGATACGATGACTCAGATCAGAGGGTGTAAGGTAAAGGAGTAAAAAGAGCCTTACGTTCCATCCCACAATCAATTCCCTTATATAACTAAAGCATTTCTAGACTCAACTTCGACCAGTTTGGCTTGGTAATCCTACAGGCAGTCAGGCTCTGATACCAATGCTGTCAGGACCCCGACTCAATGCCACATCGATCTAGCATGTAACACCTCATATCACTTTGCGGCCTCACACACGGTATCCCCACGGGTGTCGCCTTACCTTTGCCCGGGACCGTTTGCGCCTTTTGGCACACGTATATGATAGTGTCGCTAGCATCCATATGATAAGGAGCCCGGGCTGACATGGCTAGTCATAAACCCAAAGTGGCACAAACTTACAGGGACATGCATCCATGACCCAGCATCGAACGTGTCGGTCATCAGCGAGTGAATCCAGGTTGTAGCACTGGGCTAGCAGGACTCCGGTGAACCGGGCTGTAGCGGCTAACAAGACTCCGGTATTCATCGCGTGACATTTCCCCGAAGGGACATACAAGGGAACGAAGAAGGACACATGCCGGCCAGCCTAAGTGTTCCGGAGCAGTAGCAAGCTACCATGGCTCAGTGAAAGCACTAGGAGACATTTCCCAGTAAGAGAGGCTACTAAGGATAAACAACTAGATAGTCAGATCCCACACATACCAAGCATTTCAATAACATACACACAATATGCTCAATATGTGCAAATACAACATGGCATCACAACATGACTCTACAACTCAAGTATTTTATTCCATAGGCTCCGAGGAGCGAGATATTACAAACATGGGTCTCATGACCCAACATTCAGAGCATACAAGTCAAAGCACAAGCGGAAGCTCAACATGTCTGAGTACAGACATCTACAAATGAAAAAGGCTGAGAAGCCTGACTATCTACTAGATCCTGCCGAGGGCACAAGATCGTAGCTGAGGTAACAAGCTAAACGTCAAAGTCCACGTGAAACTGCTAGTGAGACTGAAGTCTCTCTGCAAAAACATAAAATAGGCAAACGTGAGTACAAATGTACCCAGCAAGACTTACATCAGAACTAACTACATATGCATCATTATCAACAAAGGGGATGGTGGGGTTTAACTGCAGCAAGCCAGCTTTGACTCGGTGGCTATCCTGAACTATGACTGCAAGTAACTCTTTTGAGGTGGCGCACACGAGTCCACATATTCACCATATCAATACTCCACTATGGATCCGCTCCCGTCTCCCTACGAGAACGCCATCCATAGCACTCACGCTTATCTTGCGTATTTTAGAGTATCCACTTTCACTTGTCTATGAACTGTACAGGCAACCCAGAAGTCCTTTACCGCGGACACGGCTATTCGAATAGATGATGTTAACCCTGCAGGGGTGTACTTCTTCACACACGCTCTCGCCACTTACCGCCATGTACACGTCATGTATCTCGGCAACCTTCAAGCGGAAGCCTGGCGAGGGTGTCGGCCACGACCTGACTAACCACACAAGACTCTAATCCAGGTTTATCGCCTATTCGGGTTCCATCCGCAAGGAGATCTGGCCGGGCTGTCGCTCACGGCCCCAAACGATGTGTGCAGGGTTCCCGAGCCCACCATCCGGGTGCCACTCGGTACACCAGGCCACGTGTGCCTAGTCTGTCCCAAGCCCACCCTGTCGGGTGCCACTTGGTAGAAATTAGCACTACCTACAAACACCAGAAACTAGTTGCGACTCCTGGACAGAGATCAAGTTGGTTAATAAGTCGAGAGGGGTCGAGTTACCGGAACCCAATGTGTGGTAGTAACTATTCATGGATCACAAACACAGAACTCAGTTCCTGAGGATGGCTGCAATGAGACAACCCACCATGTACTCCTACATGGCCTCTCACCGCTACCTTTACCAAATCGTGTTCACACACTTAGCTCTCAACAGTAGGACATGTTCACACACCTCCAATTCATCCCCATGAATCAGACCTGACTCAACTCTAAGCAGTAGCAGGCATGACAAACAAGCATGAATGAGTAGGCACATCAGGGCTCAAACAACTCCTACTCATGCTAGTGGGTTTCATCTATTTACTGTGGCAATGACAGGTCATGCAGAGGATAAAGGGGTTCAACTACCGCAGCAAGTAACAGTTGAATCGTTGTTGTCCTAATGCAGTAAAAGAGAGCAGGAGCGAGAGAGTGGGATTGTATCGGAATGAACAAGGGGGTTTTGCTTGCCTGGCACTTCTGAAGATAGTATAGCTCTTCATCGGTGTCATCGAACTCATCGTCGGAACCACGTCTACTGAGAGGGGACAAACACCGACAAACAGGAAGGGAACACAATCAATGCAATGCACAATATGATGCATGATCATGACATGGCAAAATGAGTGTGTTGGCCTAATGCAACTATAACCAAGGGTGGTTTGAGTCATTTTGAACCAAAGATTCAACTTCAAACTCAAACTATGAATTCAAATAGTTCATTATCATGTTTTGATCTAAACAGCAATGTTAAGTTGTTTAAACATGCATGAAACCAGTGCAGATGGATAGATTGGATTTTTCTGATCATTTTTCATATATAATTTATTTCATTTGGAGTTACGGTTGAATTTCTATGAATTTTAGAAGTTTATACAATTTTCTGGGATTTTCTGAATTATTTTAAATACAGAAAATTACCTACTGCGTCAGCATTGCGTCACTATGACGTCAGCGGTCAACGGGGCCGGTCCAGGTCAAACTGACCAGTGGGTCCCACATGTCAGTGGTTATCTAAACTAACTAAATTAGTATTAGTTTAACTCCTAATCTAGCTTTGACCAGGGGCGGGGCCCACATGGTCAAATAGGGCAAACCCACCGGCGACATGACGTCGGCGAGGCCAGACGCAGCGGCGAGCTGCGGAAATGCTGCTCAGGGTGCTATTTGCCGCGCGGTTTGCTCCTACGCGCTCCGGGGAGTGAGCCGCATCGGCTGGTGGTGGTGGCTGAGCTCGAGATGGTCGGGAACGGCGCCAGCGATGACCACCGCGGCGGCCGGAGCTCGGGTTCCAGCGGGCGCAGGGCTGCAACTCGCGTACGGGTGAACGGGGCGGCACGAGAGGCATCTGCGGCAGCAGAGTCACACCTGTGCCACGGGGGCAAGCAGGGGAAGCTCGGGAGTGCGGGCTCGCCGACCATGGAGGACGGCGGCCTCGGTTGCTCATAGGGCGGCAGCTAGAAATGGAACACGCCAACGGGGAGAGGGGTGAGAGGTGCAGGAGCTCACAGGGAGGCAGAGGAGATGGTGGGCGAGCTCGGGGACGACTTGGAGACGGTGAATCGGAGCCGGCGATCTTCGGTGCCCGTCGATGAAGACAACGACGATGGCGTCACTGCAGGGCTCCCGGCGTCGTGTGTGCTACCGGAGACGACGTACGCGACGAGTGCGGAGCTTCCAGACAAGTGGGGAGGCAAGGGGAGGCCAGTGGTCACGGCGGCAGCGAACGGCGGCGATGGCTGCGCTCGGTGGCTGCGCGCAAGGGAAGCAGGGAGGGGAGAGAGAGCAGCGAGTGAGGGAGGCGAGAGAGGGGTCACGGGGCATCTCGAGCAGCTCCACGGCGCAAGATGAGGCGCAGGAGGCGTCGACGGCGCGAAGCAGGAGGTGGCATCGCGCGTGCTCGGCGGCGGTGCGCTGTCCCCCTCCTCTGCCTACTGGCAAAGGTAGGTGGTGACTGGCATGGGCCAGGTGGGCCGGCCCAGTCCAAGTAAGTGGCCTGGGGCCTCTTCTCTCTCTCTCTCTCTTCTCTGTTTTCTATTTTTCTTTTCTGCAATTTGTTTTGGGTTTAGTTTTAACACCAAACCATTTTATAAAATCCTGAAAATAATCATGTGGCTAGAACTAGAATATACCAAACCACATAAAATGTTCCAGAATTATTGGACATACATTAATTATATATAAAAAATATATATATCCAATGCAAATAGTTATTGGATTAATTCAAAGGCCCAAAATAAATGTTTCTGAGATACCAAAAATATTGGTTTGAATTTTACCTCTTGCCAATATTTTCAGAGACTAAGAGGAACATTTTCTTGGACTCATTTGATGAGATTTAAATGTTGGTTATTTTTAGAGGTTTTTCTGAGGCTTTTGAAAATTCCTCAATTCAAGTTTCATTTGAATTTAAACATGATGCTCACATGGAAACTAGCATAGGTCAGACCGAAATTAGGGATGTGACAACTCACCCCCACTAAACAAGAATCTCGTCCCGAGATTCCAGCTGTGAGGTAAGAAGACAAAGGGAACGCTAAGTAACACAAACTTCATGATCCAACTAACTTCTCGAGGTTGTTGATTTGTCAACTCAAATTGATCTTGGCGTCTTTGCTTTCGAGATCTTCATCCAGCACGAAGACAAAAGAGCGAAACATGTCCACATGGATGGGTCATCTTAGTGATCACAAGATCAACTCACGGAATGAGATGTAGAAACATCTCTCGAGCTGAGATACGAAGCATTCATCCAAAGGGATGGAGTGGAACAGATGTTGAAGGTTCACTAGGTAGACAACACTTCCACACTTAAGAAGGTAGTGATCGGTTGTCAACGTAGCGAGGAGTTGAGTTGCCATGATACTATAACGAGACATCTTAGAGGAGGTGACTCGTAGAATATATCCCCCTTAAGTGGCAAAAGAATTACCTTTGATTCAGGGATCATTGAAACTCTTTATTCCAGCCTAAGGCAAATCACAATTGATCAGTAGAAGGAGTCCGGATGAGTGACATACCCGGGCGAGTATGGAGGATGTGGATTACCTTGTTGAAGACAATGTCATGGATGATTTTGCTTATCATCGGAAATGGATGGGACCCATGGTAGAATGGCACAATGATGGTGCAAGCTGGGAGCAAAATGCAAGTGCTGGGAATGATTCTAGTAACTAGGGAGAAAACCCAACAGTAGAGAATGATTCCACTGTTCGAAGGGTTGTAGCATAACCGGGGAAACTGAGAACAATCCCAGTTAGAACTATGATAGCACCTAGTGCTTGTGCGTGCTCTCAAGAACTTGAGCATCTCCATAATCATCAAGGTTTTACCAACATCCGTGTCAAGGGTGCTGACAACCCAACATACTACCATGATGAATAGCGATGGACGATGCAAATGCAAAGGAAGATAACACTTTCTCAGATTTCACCTTAGTGATACCAGGGGAACAAAATCTGGATGATCGACCGAGAGACATTAAGCACTCTGCTTTTAATGTTCTCCTTGATGTACTAGCGTATCCCATTCATAGATATGGTTTGATATCTAGAACATCAAGTAAAGGTCGGACTTCGGGAACACAAAAAAATCCATAAGGGACAATTAGGGAGTAAATCCTGCGACATTCTTATGGGGAGGTGGCCAACTTCCTCAAACAAGATACTACAATAATAGGTCTTCCGGTTGGGTGTGTTGGCCACGACATCCATTTTATCGGTTACGGTGAGACCAATATTATAGTCCTTGGGAAACGTTCCAACCATCATATCAGCCTGAGATTCAGATCTGGTTGGTGTCAGAATATTCCAGGCTCATCGAGTCTAGAAAGAAAAATGAAAGTTTGCAACACAAATCGATGAGACGACGTTGCGAGATTCTCGGGAAATGGACTACGGTAGTAAGCTCCAAAACATGAGCTGGTTCTGCAACAAACATGTGAACACGTTGTCCTAGACAAGCATTACCACGTAGTAGTCTCAAAATAAAACACGACCGAGTTCCAGAGGGGAACCATCATTAATGATATCGAAGTCTCCGCGCAGTAATCTAAAGTATTCACTTTAAAACAGACTCCTTTATCTGGAACAGATCAATCAGTGGCTTGGTGTGCTAGGGATACACGTGGAATGAAGGTTGCAAGTCTCCAACCCACAGAATACTTCGCACATATGCATGACCGATTTGGGATGATTCCAAAGGAAGCAACATTGTCTTTCTCGAATCCACGGCGGCGACTTACACCAAGTGCACGTAAATTAGAGGAAGTCACTTCTTTCGTCCGAACATATACCTCATGAACGGAACACGAAGATAATGCTTACACAGGTTCCCAACACTAGCCTGATTTTCATCATGAATTATGGAGGAGATAAAATGCTGCTGATGGGCTCAACAACAAGTCATCGGGATTTCCATATAAATGGAGTTCCACAATTATGAGATCAAGTGATAGCATTGGTCAGAACCAAAAGATATAACGGTGTATGCTCGAGGAAAATCCACGAGTAAGACAACATTACAAATATCATTGGTTCTGCTTTGATTTGAGGATAGCCCACACTCAAATCAAAGTTTTGGCATGACAATAGGTACAACAACTGATCACAAGGATCAATCGATGAAGATATCATCTTTCTTCAACACACATACAAGATATCCCCATTAAATGAACTAAATCGAACAAGCTTCTATCTTCCAACTCTCCAAGTTGTCGTTCAGCTTAACCAACTAGCTCAGGGGTACCCAACACAGATTCTTGGAGAAGGGGTGGTTACAAGCAACCAACTTGCTCACGAACTCAACATAGCGGTCAGGTGACGACCTGGTGATACCTCCGAGAGGATATTCGGATAATCACGAACCACCGGTATGTTACTAAGCTCGAGAACAATCTTGCTTTTCAAGGCAAGACGACATGATCACAAGAGCAAGGGATTCAATCCTAACTCAAGATCGAAGAGTGCACCAGAAATAAGGACAAGGTAGCACAATCAATCCTAAATAGTGATTTGATAACCAACACGCTAAGAGTGAGAGTATTGTCCATTAACTACCAAGCAACGGAGTTGCTAGGAATATTGATTTCACACATCACGATTCACTTGTCGGCATTCCGATTACAAGAACATGGAACCGAGGGATGAACAATGATGGCAAGAAGTATCACTGTATCAAGAGTTCATAGGATGGTGTGCAGTTCCCATGGCATTCTTGATGTAAAGATGGTAATACTCCAAGGTAGAACAGAACAAAATCTGGAATTGCAGTTTGATCTGCGGAGTACAACTACTTTGACCCAATCCTGGATATGGATGAGGTACTGGAGTTTGTTTCTCCTAGTCATTCCGGAATAGAATGGTTTGTTGGACCACAAGGGTAATAAGCATCGATGAACGAATGCATACTTACTCTTGACTATCAATTGATAGACGAAGGTCAGAAGACAAGTAAAGAGGGACAACTCAAAGGAACATATGATTTTCTGAGTTGTCGATGCATGGATTAGCATGTCGAACGAGTTCAACATATTTCTTCCGGATAACCCATGTAGAAGGTTAGAACTGGCAGAGTCACAATATAGAATGGAGAACTCGTCAAGAGCACTCTTATTGTGATCTTTTGGTTTAGCGGGGAACTTCTGCCATAAACAGTTCATGGTATTTGGAGAACGATATACCACAAACCTCGAGAACTATCGCAAGGTTACTAATAACCTAAAGGAACTAGCAAACACTATCAACATGAAGTAAGTAGGATGAATCTCGGGTTCAAGAACCCAGGAATAGAATGCCTACTAACTAGGTGGCATCACGGGATGCTTTCGAGAATGATGGCCAGAATGATCACACTGGAACACAAAACATGGCTAGATTACCTGGTGATCCTCTAAGACACCTAGGGTCATAATAATAGCTCCAACATATATGTCGAGGCAACAGAGTACCTCAACTCACTAGTGAGTGTGCTTATTCTGACCAAAAGGACATCGGGAACGGGAGGAAGGATTTACAAATGCATCAGATTGTTTAGACACCTGGGATGACTCGGACAGCATAACGGCTGTAAATGCTCAAAAAGATTGGAGACATGCTACAAAAATGGTGGCATAACCACTCAGAAGCACAATATCAAGGTTTCAAGATCAACAGTTAACATATGGAAATAGTAGGAACTGAACCGAGGCTTAAGTCCAACAAAGGTCTACGGAATTAGTAACACGCGATCCTGATAGAAAGAGGAGAAAGCCTAGTTCCTTAACCCCGTAGGAGAGATACGATGACTCAGATCAGAGGGTGTAAGGTAAAGGAGTAAAAAGAGCCTTACGTTCCATCCCACAATCAATTCCCTTATATAACTAAAGCATTTCTAGACTCAACTTCGACCAGTTTGGCTTGGTAATCCTACAGGCAGTCAGGCTCTGATACCAAAGCTGTCAGGACCCCGACTCAATGCCACATTGATCTAGCATGTAACACCTCATATCACTTTGCGGCCTCACGCACGGTATCCCCATGGGTGTCGCCTTACCTTTGCCCGGGACCGTTTGCGCCTTTTGGCACACGTATATGATAGTGTGGCTAGCATCCATATGATAAGGAGCCCGGGCTGACATGGCTAGTCGTAAACCCAAAGTGGCACAAACTTACAGGGACAGGCATCCATGACCCAGCATCGAACGTGTCGGTCATTAGCGAGTGAATCCAGGCTGTAGCACTGGGCTAGCAGGACTCCGGTGAACCGGGCTGTAGCGGCTAACAGGACTCCGGTATTCATCGCGTGACATTTCCCCGAAGGGACATACACGGGAACGAAGAAGGACACATGCCGGCCAGCCTAAGTGTTCCGGAGCAGTAGCAAGCTACCATGGCTCAGTGGAAGCACTAGGAGACATTTCCCGGTAAGAGAGGCTACTAAGGATAAACAACTAGATAGTCAGATCCCACACATACCAAGCATTTCAATAACATACACACAATATGCTCAATATGTGCAAATACAACATATGGCATCACAACATGACTCTACAACTCAAGTATTTTATTCCATAGGCTCCGAGGAGCGAGATATTACAAACATGGGTCTCATGACCCAACATTCAGAGCATACAAGTCAAAGCACAAGCGGAAACTCAACATGTCTGAGTACAGACATCTACAAATGAAAAAGGCTGAGAAGCCTGACTATATACTAGATCCTGCCGAGGGCACAAGATCGTAGGTGAGGTAACAAGCTAAACGTCAAAGTCCACGTGAAACTGCTAGTGAGACTGAAGTCTCTCTGCAAAAACATAAAATAGGCAAACATGAGTACAAATGTACCCAGCAAGACTTACATCAGAACTAACTACATATGCATCATTATCAACAAAGGGGATGGTGGGGTTTAACTGCAGCAAGCCAGCTTTGACTCGGTGGCTATCCTGAACTATGACTGCAAGTAACTCTTTTGAGGTGGCGCACACGAGTCCACATATTCACCATATCAATACTCCACTATGGATCCGCTCCCGTCTCCCTACGAGAACACCATCCATAGCACTCACGCTTATCTTGCGTATTTTAGAGTATCCACTTTCACTTGTCTATGAACTGTACAGGCAACCCAGAAGTCCTTTACCGCGGACACGGCTATTCGAATAGATGATGTTAACCCTGCAGGGGTGTACTTCTTCACACACGCTCTCGCCACTTACCGCCATGTACACGTCATGTATCTCGGCAACCTTCAAGCGGAAGCCTGGCGAGGGTGTCGGCCACGACTTGACTAACCACACAAGACTCTAATCCAGGTTTATCGCCTATTCGGGTTCCATCCGCAAGGGGATCCGACCGGGGTGTCGCTCACGGCCCCAAATGATGTGTGCAGGGTTCCCGAGCCCACCATCCGGGTGCCACTCGGTACACCAGGCCACGTGTGCCTAGTCTGTCCCAAGCCCACCATGTCGGGTGCCACTTGGTAGAAAAATAGCACTACCTACAAACAACAGAAACTAGGTGCGACTCTTGGACAGAGATCAAGTTGGTTAATAAGTCAAGAGGGGTCGAGTTACCGGAACCCAATGTGTGGTAGTAACTGTTCATGGATCACAAACACAGAACTCAATTCCTGAGGACGGCTGCAATGAGACAACCCACCATGTACTCCTACATGGCCTCTCACCGCTACCTTTACCCAATCGTGTTCACACACTTAGCTCACGCACAGTAGGACATGTTCACACACCTCTGATTCATCCCAGATGAATCAGACCTGACTCAACTCTAAGCAATAGCAGGCATGACAAACAAACATGAATGAGTAGGCACAACAGGGCTCAAACAACTCCTACTCATGCTAGTGGGTTTCATCTATTTACTGTGGCAATGACAGGTCATGCAGAGGATAAAGGGGTTCAGCTACCGCAGCACATAACAGTTGAAACGTTGTTGTCCTAATGAAGTAAAAGAGAGCAGGAGCGAGAGAGTGGGATTGTATCGGAATGAACAAGGGGGTTTTGCTTGCCTGGCACTTCTGAAGATAGTATAGTTCTTCATCGGTGTCATCGAACTCATCGTCGGAACGTCGTCTACTGAGAGGGGACAAATACCGACAACAGGGAAGGAAACACAATCAATGCAATGCACAATATGATGCATGATCATAACATGGCAATATGAGTGTGTTGGCCTAATGCAACTACAACCAAATGTGTTTGGGTCATTTTGAACCAAAGGTTCAATCCCAAATTCAAATTATGAAATTAAGTAGTGCATTTTCATGTTTTGATCTAAACAGCAATGTTAAGTTGTTTAAACATGCATGAAACCAGTACATATGGATAGATTGGATTTTTCTGATCATTTTTCATATATAATTTATTTCATTTGGAGTTACGGTTGAATTTCTATGAATTTTAGAAGTTTATACAATTTTCTGGGATTTTCTGAATTATTTTAAATACAGAAAATTACCTACCGCGTCAGCATTGCGTCACTATGACGTCAGCGGTTAACGGGGCCGGTCCAGGTCAAACTGACCAATGGGTCCCACATGTCAGTGGTTATCTAAACTAACTAAATTAGTATTAGTTTAACTCCTAATCTAGCTTTGACCATGGGCGGGGCCCACATGGTCAAATGGGTCAAACCCACCGGCGACATGACGCCGGCGAGGCCAGATGCGGCGGCGAGCTGCGGAAACGCTGCCCAGGGTGCTATTTGCCGTGCGGTTTGCTCCTACGCGCTCCTGGGAGTGAGCCGCATCGGCTGGTGGTGGTGGCTGAGCTCGAGATGGCCGGGAACGGCGCCGGCGACCACCGCGGCGGCCGGAGCTCGGGTTCCAGCGGGCGTAGGGTCTTTAGCTCGCGTACGGGTGAACGGGGCGGCACGAGAGGCATCTGCGACAGTAGAGTCACACCTGTGCCATGGGGGCAAGCAGGGGAAGCTCGGGAGTGCGGGCTCGCCGGCCATGGAGGACGGCAGCCTCGGTTGCTCATAGGGAGGCAGCTAGAGGAGGAACACGCCAACGGGGAGAGGGGCGAGAGGTGCAGGAGCTCACAGGGAGGCAGAGGAGATGGTCGGCGAGCTCGGGGACGACTTGGAGACGGTGAATCGGAGCCGGCAATCTTTGGTGCCCGTCGATGAAGACGACGACGATGGCGTCACTGCAGGGCTCCCGGTGTCGTGTGTGCTGCCGGAGATGACGTACGCGACGAGTGCGGAGCTTCCAGACAAGTGGGGAGGCAAGGGGAGGCCAGTGGTCACGGCGGCAGCGAACGGCAGCGATGGCTGCGCTCGGTGGCTGCGCGCAAGGGAAGCAGGGGAGGGGAGAGAGAGCAGCGAGTGAGGGAGGCGAGAGAGGGGTCACGGGGCGTCTCGAGCAGCTCCACGGTGCAAGATGAGGCGCAGGAGGCGTCGACAGCGCGAAGCAAGAGGTGGCCTTGCGCGTGCTCAGCGGCGGTGCGCTGTCCCCCTCCTCTGCCTACTCGCAAAGGTAGGTGGTGACTGGCATGGGCCAGGTGGGCCGGCCTAGTCCAGGTAAGTGGCCTGGGGCCTCTTCTCTCTCTCTCTCTCTTCTCAGTTTTCTATTTTTCTTTTCTACAATTTGTTTTGGGTTTAGTTTTAACACCAAACCATTTTATAAAATCCTGAAAATAATTATGTGGCTAGAACTAGAATATATCAAACCACATAAAATGTTCCAGAATTATTGGACATACATTAATTATATATAAAAAATATATATATCCAATGCAAATAGTTATTGGATTAATTCAAAGGCCCAAAATAAATGTTTCTGAGATACCAAAAATATTGGTTTGAATTTTACCTCTTGCCAATATTTTCAGAGACTAAGAGGAACATTTTTTTGGACTCATTTGATGAGATTTAAATGTTGGTTATTTTTAGAGGTTTTTCTGAGGCTTTTGAAAATTCCTCAATTCAAGTTTCGTTTGAATTTAAACATGACGCTCACATGGAAACTAGCATAGGTCAGACCAAAATTAGTGATGTGACAACAACGCACGGGACGGGTGGCGGGGAGGCGACCGACGATGGTGCGGGAGGCGCGCTGGCGGGGCGGCGGTGGAGGGGAGTGTTGGAGTCAAAACCGGCGGATCTCGGGTAGGGGGTCCCGAACTGTGCGTCTAAGGCTAATGGTAACAGGAGGCGGGGAACACGATGTTTACCCAGGTTCGGGCCCTCTCTATGGAGGTAATCTCCTAATTCCTGCTTGATTGATCTTGATGATATGAGTATTACAAGAGTTGATCTACCACGATATCGTAGAGGCTAAACCCTAGAAGCTAGCCTATGATTATTATTGTCGTTGTCCTACGGACTAAACCCTCCGGTTTATATAGACACCGGAGGGGGCTAGGGTTACACAGAGTCGGTTACAGAGAAGGGAATCTACACATCCGAATTTCCAAGCTTGCCTTCCACACAAAGGAGAGTCCCACCCGGACACGGGACGAAGTCGTCAATCTTGTATCTTCGTAGTCCATCAGTCTGGCATAAGCATATAGTCCGGCTGTCCGAGGACCCCCTAATCCAGGACTCCCTCAGTAGCCCCTGAACCAGGCTTCAATGACGATGAGTCCGGCGCGCACATTATCTTCGGCATTGCAAGGCGGGTTCCTTCTCCGAATACTCCAAAGTAGATCTTGAACACAAGAATCGTGTCCGTCTCCGCAAAACAAATTCCGCATACCACCGTAGAGAGTACAATATTCCACGAGTCTAATCTGCTGACAACTTTTCCATAACATGACATCACGCCGTGGCCCGGTCATTATTCGAACCGTTTTCTCAACCAGCTACTACACATCTTGCGAGGCGGTTTTATTGGCACATCTTGTCGAAGCAGAGATCGTGTCCCCTTATCACGGGATTCTCATCAATACGAGCATGGGTAACCCAACCGCGCGATTGGCACGGCGCTTGGGAAATAAGCAAGTTTCTAGGGCAAGTGGGGAGGCACGTGACTGCCGCCTTTATAAATAGATAAGGATTCCCCTTTTTTCACCCATGCCTTCTTCTTCTTCTGCCTACACTCTTTTGCTCGAGCTCCAGCGCCCAAGCATTCGCCCTCCCCCGCCCACAAAGGCATTCCGACAATGTCCGGATCCGGAGCTGGAGGCAAGTGGATGGCCTCCACCGTCTAGGAGAAGGATATTAAGAAACTTCGGAAGGCCGGGTATCTAGCCAAGAAAATCGGCCACCGTCTTCCAACGGGGAGACAGATCGTCCCTACTCCGGAACCCCACGAGAGGGTCATATTCCTCCCTCACTTTTCCGTGGGCTAGGGTTTCCCCTCCACCCATTCGTTCGCGGCCTTATTTATTACTATGGGATCGATTTTCATGATCTATCCCCCAATTCCTTCCTCAACATCTCGACATTTATCGTCATGTGCGAGACCTTCCTCCGCATCTCTCCACACTTTGGATTATAGATGAAGATTTTCAATGTGAAGCCCAAGGTGGTGAACGGCGAGCACACCGAGTGCGGAGGAGCCATGGTGAGCAAGATGCCCAATGCCACATGGCCATCAAGTACCTTCAATGATTCCGTCAAAGGGTGGCAACAACAATGGTTCTATGTCACTGAGCCACGCGGCACAAAATGGGCAGCGGCTCCCAAATTCCGATCCGGAGCTCCATTGCAGCATACGTCCTGGCCCAAGAAAGGCCTGAACTGGTCTTTGCCAGACGAGTTGGCGGTGCTCCAGGTGCATACCAAGGGTATGGAAGACAAGAACATCAAACTTGTCGACGTAGTCTAGGTAATGTTAGTTCGCCGGACTCTTCCTTGTCAACGCAGGGCTTGCAATTTATGGGAATTCGACCCGGCCAAGCAGTTGTCCCTACTAGGGTTCTTCGAATCATCGGACGAAGACATCTCGAATGTGCTCTTTAAGTCTGGCAAATCGTGGCCGGACTCAGCCAAGGACCGCAAGTACCAATTGTCCTGACCAGCGAGTTCGGTAAGTCTTCGTATGTTGGCAAGTCATATGCTTTATCTGCATACTCCAAGGGAAACACTTAATGTATTTTCCAACAACTCTCCTAGGGCTGGCCGAAGAAGGCAAAGCGGATCTACTGCCCGGCCCCGCTACCAAAAGAACAAGCCGACCCGCTTCTGACGAAGATGCTGGTCCTGGCGCCTTACAAGGCGCCAAAGAAAAAGGCCAAGAAAGAGGCCAAAGAGACCAGGGGCGGCCTTCATCGCCAGGGTACTTCGGACATAGTGTCCAAAGACCCCGAGGCCCACTCTTCCTCCAAAGAGGATGAGGAATATGAGGAAAGCCGATCCCCCCCCCCAGCGAGGGGGAGAAAGAAAAGGACGTCCTCCACACACTTGGAGGCCGAATCGCCTAAGAAGGGAAAAAACCCCTTGCCGGATGAATCCACCACCGCCACCGGCAGCAGCCCAGAGTGGGATCCCAGGGTCCAGACCCTGGTTAAATAGTGAGTATATAAAACCCGGACACGTTTGCATATCCAGACTCACTATCGTATAGCGTTAACGCATTGAGTCACTCCTTTTTTGCATAGTACGGCCAGGTCCCGCGCCGAGCAATCCTCATCTGAGGATTCACTAGGCTCAGACGCTATGGATAGTGGGACTCCCCCAATGGCCCCCTCCCCCAAACACGTGGATGACACCGAGGTATCGTCCCAAAGGGACCCAGGCCAAGGAGGAGCTAGGGGGACCGTCAAGGCGGCGCCAGAGGGTCAAACCTCGGCGGCCGCACACACGGGGAAAAGGCCCCCATGGACACCGACGGCGGGGGCTATCTCAAATTCGGCCCCCAGCCGGACACAGTTCCGAAGACCAACACGGCTCCAGAATCAGGCGGGAAACCTCCCTCGACAAAAGGGGGTGCACCTGTTCCACCGGCAACCTCTACCCAACCAGAGGTGTCGGATACCTTATCAGCAGCGCTGAAGAATGCTTCCATCGTTGAAGAACACCGTGCCCTTATGCGTGCGGTGATTGAGAAGATTCAGTCTGCCGAAAGAGGGCTGACTAAAGCCTGCATCAGCCTTATAACGGGCTTTGAGGTATGTTGTGAGGTTTTAAAGAGTGTCATAGTATAGATAGTAGCCCCTGATACACTGTTCGGTGTTCAAAAGGAAAAGCCCGACAGAGAATCAAATATATGTTCGCAGGAGACTTACCTTGTACTACCTCTCCCTCTTTTTTCTAAGCAGGCGTCTGTAGTGACTGCCACCTCTCATACTGCGAAAGTCTATGGACTGAAGCAGAGTCTAGAGCAGGCCGAAGAAGACCTCGGCCAAGTGAAGAAGCAGTTGAAGGAAAACCAAGGTATGCAAAAAACCTTGTTTGCATTCTGTACGAATGAATAATTGAGTATGACAAAAAAAATTCATGATGTGCTCTAGGAGCGACAGCCGAAGTCGAGGCTCTTAGGAAGGCAGTGGCCGAGGCCGAGAAGAAGGCGGCCAAAGAGCAGGCCCTTCGTGAAAAGCACGAGGCCAGGGTTATTGAAGTTCAGCAAGATCTCCAAGAGGCCATGAAGAAGCGCGGGACCTTGGAGCATAGTTTAACGGAGAAAGAATCCAAACTCATCAAGGCTCGTCAAGCCGCACACAATGCCCGGGGCGAAGCCCAGGGCGCCCTCCGGGAAATCCAGGAGGCCAGAAAGATCGCGGCGGGTAAGCTTTTTCTATGCAAAGCAAATATTTGCAGGAAGAAATTCCTGTTACTAATCCGAATTCGGATTTCTCCAGGGGTGTTTGCGGACCTACCGCGCAGCTTATCTGATGCCACACAATTCTATCGAGCCGAAGAAGGGAGCCCTACGGAGAAGCTATTCTGGTCGCAATATCTAGCGCCAGAGCATCCAGTGCCCTTTGTCGATCAACTGAAACAGCTGATCGAGCTTCATAGGGCGGTCGAACTAGCCATGAAGGATTTGATTATCCGTCTATGGCCTGCCGAGGCAATTCCCAGGAGCTACTTCGGGCTCGTGAAGCGGCTTGTAAGTGCCTGCCCTCGACTTGAAGTCATCAAGTGGTCGGTCTGTATGGAAGGTGCGCGAATGGCCTTCGCCCGCGCCAAGGTGCACTGGGCGAAGATGGATAAAGTTGATGACCGAAGGACCGCCTGCGGGGAAGGAGCACCGCAAGCCCGAGTTATATTATGATAGTGTCCTGAATGGATCCCGCCTTGTAGCGGAGCAATGTGCCAAGGATATTATATTCCCATGAATACATTCATGTTATCCTTTGTAATGTTGAACAAGGTCGTTTATATAATATAATGCCTGTTATTTGGAAAATTTTACGTCCTGTGCAGCCATTTTATATATTAATCCTGAGAGTTGGCCAGTCATCGGCTTCTGCCCCCACGTAGGAAGTACGGGGGTGTTCGGGATAAACCTGAACACTCTTTACCCCAATTTGGGGTCCTTGAAGGAGGTATTCAGCGCCCCGAACTAGGCAATCAGACTATAAGGCTTTATCACCCTCACTTAGCCATAGGAGTTCAACAAAAGAAAGGTAGGCGTAGCCGCTGGTGTTCGGAAGACCGCACTAGGGGCTCTATAAGCACCTGATCAGGAAAAAAAGACTGATCCATTGCACGCTGCATTAGTTATCGCATAATGCGGAAAAAATCCTTAAAGATTGTGTAACCTCTCGAACAGCTGACCGGCTCTCGCCGCATCATGACAGTCAGTTTTCGGCTTTCTCTACTGAGGTGCTCGTCCGGAAGAATCGGGACACAATCGCAGTAGTTCTCCCTTTACTGCCCTAGCCGATATAGCAGAACGTAGGGTAGCAAGCACAGGAGCCGGGCAACCCAACTATTGACCCAAGACATGATTTGGAGCCGATGCATATAATGCTATAAGTTTGGGGTGCCGAATGACCGTGAGGGTGTTTGGACTTTGTTACCATATTATGGGTACAATGAAGCCCCTGGCATATTAGGGCGTACCATAGTGTACAGCTGCTACTTGACAAAAAATATCAATAAGGAAGAACAACGAGTAATCGTCATATAAAGCCGCATGTTGTAATTGAATAATATGTCGAGGCGTACGAATACAGGTAGTGCGATAAAAAGAAATATGACTTCGGAACCTGCTGAGACCAGGGGGGCTGTGTGCGGACCCGGAAAATAATAGGATGATCATCAAGGGGAATATCCAAGGATTCCCTTATGAGTTCGAGCTGTTTCCCTCCTTGGTATGTCCGTCCCTTCATAGGCCCGGTCGGCAGGTTGCCAGTGATGGCCTAGAGAAAAGTGGACCTGAAGAGAAAATGCAAGAAATGTTTGTGTGCCACGGAGCGGTTAAGTCACTTTGTGGGGCATAACCTAACTTTGCCTCCGCCAATCACCGAAGTGGTCAATTGAGCTCTTGACAAGCTGGGCTATCCTGCCGCGGAGTAGTTTAGACTCTTTTGATGGTGTCTGGGAGCCTGGCCGTCAAATGAATGTTTGATTGAAAAAGGCCGCTCTGCGCTTCTACTGCTAAGGCGGTGGTATGCTCTTCGGTACGGAGGGAGCGTTCAACCTTGCCATTAACTGTTATGACATCATGTGGACCGGGCATCTTGAGCTTAAGATAAGCGTAGGGTGGCACCGCGTTGAATTGGGCAAACGCGGTTCGTTTGAGCAGTGCGTGATAATTGCTGCAAAAAGGGACGATATTAAAGATTAACTCTTTGTTGCGGGAATTATCCGGAGGTCCGAAGACTACTTCCAGAGTGATGGAGCCTGTACAACGGACCTCAACATCTGTTATGACACCTTTAAAGGTGGTTTTAGTGGGTTAGATCTTTGAAGGATCGATACCCATCTTGCGCACTGTGTCCTGATAAAGCAGGTTCAGGTTGCTGCCTCCGTCCATAAGGACTCGCATGAGGTGGAATCCGTCAATTATTGGGTCAAGGACCAGTGCGGCTGAACCACCCTGACGGATATTGGTTGGACGATCCTTGCGGTCAAAGGTGATCGAGCCGGACGACCATGGGTTATATTTTGGGGCGACTAGCTCCATTGCGTAGACGTCCCTAACTGCACGCCTCCTCTCCTGTTTGGGAATATGGGTGGCGTGTATCATATTCACTGTTTTAATTTGTGGGGGAAACTCTTTTGACATCCTGTGTTCGGTAGTTGGGGCTCCTCCTCATCATCATCACTTCGCGACCCCTTCTCCTTGCTTTCGGCACTTGACTTGCCGGCCTGTTTGAAGACCCAGCATTGTCTGTTGGTATGATTGGCTGGTGTTCCCAGGGTGCCGTGAATTTGACATTGACGGTCGAGTATACAGTCCAGACTGGACGTGCCCGAACTGTTTTCTTTTGAGTTGTTTCTTCCTTTGACCGGTCTTATAGCCACTGAATCCGGCATTGACGGTCGTGTCTTCGGCGTTGTTGCCATTATTTCGACACTTGTGTTTGCTACGTCGGGGCTTGCCGTTGTCATCTCTGGATGCAAAAGTTCCAGGCTTGCTTAAGGCGTTGTTGCTACGAGCCAACCAGCTATCCTCGCCCGCACAAAAGTGGGTCATAAGTGTCGTAATGGCTGCCATCGACTTCGGCTTTTCTTGGCCGAGGTGTCAGGTGAGCCACTCATCACAGATGTTATGCTTAAAGGCCGCTAGGGATTCGGCATCCGGACAGTCGACGATTTGGTTCTTTTTAGTTAAGAACCGAGTCCAGAATTTCCTGGCTGACTCTCCGGGCTGTTGGGTTATGTGACTTAAGTCATCAGCGTCCGGTGGTCGCACATAAGTGCCCTGAAAGTTGTAAAGGAATGCATCTTCCAGGTTCTCCCAACTGCCAATGGAGTTTTCCGGCAGACTATTCAGCCAGTGCCGAGCTGGTCCCTTGAGTTTTAGTGGGAGATATTTGATGGCATGGAGATCATCGCTGCAGCCCATGTGAATGTGGAGAAGGAAATCTTCAATCCATACCGCGGGATATGTTGTCCCATCATAAGGTTTGATCTTTACGGGTTTAAAGCCTTCTGGGAATTCATGCTCCTTTACTTCGTCAGTGAAGCATAGGGGGTGTGCGGCACCTCTATGCCAGGCTACATCGCGACGCAGTTCGGATGAATCTGGTCTGCTGTATTCGGCACGGACGGATTTGTATTTCGTATATCCGGCGTGGCGGTCATCGTCACGTGTTGGGGCACGCCCCCACGATCTGTAGATCGATCTTGACTGTCCTGCTTTGTTTTCCAATTCGTCTCGCATGCCATGCATGTAGCCCCAGGCCTTCGTGTTTCTATTTGTTCGGCGATGGGGTGCGGGCTGGTGTTCGGACTGATATGCCGCATTGTCTCGGCCACGAGGTGGTCGGTCAGCCGCATCCTGCGCTGGTAGTATAGGCTCTAGCGCCTCGTCCTCGAATTGAGGTAACAACATGCGCTTCGCATAACTTTTGGTTGGGCGCTCGAGTCCGTATTCCTCGACCGCCAGGACCTCAGTCCATCTATCAGTGAGCAGATCTTGATCAGCTTGAAGTTGCTGCTGTTTTTTCTTCAGGCTCTTTGTAGTGGCTATAAACCGGCGCTTGAAGCGCTCCTGCTCGACCGGATCCTCAGGCACGATAAATTCTTCATTGCTGAGGCTCACCTCGTCTTCGAAGAGGGGCATGTAATTGTCATCCTCCGAGTCTTCATTCATTGCCTGTTCATCGGGGATAGCTTGCCCGTCCTCCTGTCTAGCCTCTTCGAAGCTTGGCTGGGCGGGATTGTTTTCGTCTTCGGCATCATCCGGAGTGCTATTGTCTCTTTTGCTGGTATCGTTGTTTCTACCCTAACGTGGTTTAGAGCAGCGCCGCTGACGTCGGCACTTCAGTTGTTTCTCAGGAGGATTACCCTCCGTTGCATCCTTTTGATCCTCGCCATTGTTTTCTTTGGGTGTGTCCACCATATATATGTCATATGATGAGGGGGCTGTCCAGTGCCCTGTGGGCGGTGGTTCCGGTTCTTCTCTGGCATCGTCCTCCATATCGTCGATGTCTTTGGAGTCGAAATCAAGCATGTCAGTTAAGTCGTCGACAGTGGCTATTAAGTGGATGGTGGGTGGGTAACGAATTCCTTCGTCATCCGCTTCCCACTCAAGCCAGACATAGTTCGGCCAAGAGTCTCCTGACAAGGAGAGAGATTTTAATGAGTTTAGCACATCGCCCAAGGGCGAGTGCTGAAAGATGTTCACGGAGATGAACTCCAAGATCGGTGCCCAGTTAGATCTGATGGGCGCGGATACACGCGGTTCAGAGCCGATGGCTGGAAACGAGTCCGAGGGTCCGATGACATGGACCTCATTGGAAGTGAAACCTGTGTTCGGCTCTATCGCCGTTGAGTGTGCGGCTTCCGTGGCGGAGTCCATCCTCCCGTCCTCGGATGGCACGATCTGCACTGGATCTAAAGCTAGGGCAGCTGCAGGTGCGATCTCCTGAACACCGTCCGATAGAAGATTTAGGTCATGCTCATCGTGGTTGTAGGGTGTACCTGTCATGGGCTCGAATCCGTCGAAGATCAAGTCTCCGTGGATGTTGGCAGTGTAGTTCAGGCTTCCAAACCTGACTTGATGGCCAGGGGCATAGCTATCGATCTGCTCCAGATGGCCAAGCAAGTTGGCCCGCAGTACGAAGCCACCGAATACGAAGATCTGTCCGGGGAGGAAAACCTCACCCTGGACCGCGTCGTCGTAGATGATTGAAGGAGCCATCAAGCCTTATGGTGACGATACAGTGGAACTCTCAATGAAAGCACCAATGTCGGTGTGAAAACCGGTGGATCTCGGGTAGGGGGTCCTGAACTATGCATCTAAGGCTAATGGTAACAGGAGGTGGGGAACACGATGTTTACCCATGTTCGGGCCCTCTCTATGGAGGTAATACTCTACCTCATGCTTGATTGATCTTGATGATATGAGTATTACAAGAGTTGATCTACCACGAGATCATAGAGGCTAAACCCTAGAAGCTAGCCTATGATTATGATTGTCGTTGTCCTATGGACTAAACCCTCCGGTTTATATAGACACCGGAGGGGGCTAGAGTTACACAGAGTCGGTTACAGAGAAGGGAATCTACACATCCGAATTGCCAAGCTTGCCTTCCACGCAAAGGAGAGTCCCACCCGGACATGGGACAAAGTCTTCAATCTTGTATCTTCATAGTCCATCAGTCCGGCATAAGCATATAGTCCGGCTATCCGAGGACCCCCTAATCCAGGACTCCCTTAGTGAGCGCCGGTGAAGGGCAGCGGGTGTCGGTGTCAAAACCGGCGGATCTCGGGTAGGGGGTATCGATCTGTGCGTCTTAGGCTGATGGTAACAGGAAGCAAGGGACACAATGTTTACCTAGTTTCGGGCCCTCTCGTTGGAGGTAAAACCCTACTTCTTGCTTGATTAATATTGATGATATGAGTAGTACAAGAGTAGATCTACCATGAGATCATAGAGGCTAAACCCTAGAAGCTAGCCTATGATGATTATGATTGTAGTTGTGATCGGCCTTCTAAGGACCAACCTCTCCGGTTTATATAGACACCGGAGAGGGCTAGGGTTTACACGGAGTTGGTTACAAAGAAGGAAATACAATGACGATAAGTCCCATCCGGACAAGGATGTCTTCCACGCAAAGGAGAGTCCCATCCGGACACGGAACGTAGTCTTGAGTCTTGTATCTTCACGCTCCAATAGTCTGGACAATGTATATAGTCCGGCTGTCCGGATACCCCCTAATCCAGGACTCCCTCAGTAGCCCCTGAACCAGGCTTCAATGACGATAAGTCCGGCCCGTAGTCTTGTCTTCAGCATTGCAAGGCGGGTTCCTTCTCCAAATACTCCAAAGTACCTGTTACGACGAATAGTGTCTGGCTTCCCATCAATGTTGTACTCCTCGGCTTCAGTGCCTCAATAATGAACATTTCCACGTGTCGAGCGAATGCGAGCAGCCGAGGCATTTTCGCATTTGCCACCCCCGATCCTTCGGGCTGACCGTCTATTTGAAAAGACGGGGATTCTCAAATCCAAACCTCACTCTCCCCCCTCGAGCAAGCATCCAACAGAGCGCTCCGGAAAAACCATTCCAACATGGCCGGTCGTCACAGCTCTTCTGCTCACTCTCCTCACTCCAAGCCGGGGGACTGGGAAGAGTGTTCAGTTCCTCATAGCCGTTTGATAGAGTTACAAACCCAAGGGTTTCTCCCACCAGCGTTCATGGTCCCCGTCCGAGCCAGAATAGCCACATATAATGGTGGGGAACAGGCGGAGGGATCTCCTAATCCATCTCCAGAGGAGCGAATATGCCTCATCCCGCATCTGCTAAGGGGCGTCGGGTTTCCCATCCACTCGTTCCTTCACGGGCTCCTGGAGTTCTACGGCCTCCAGTTGCACAACTTTACCCCTGCCTCCGTACTACATATAGCAGGGTATGTTGCCCTTTTTGAGCTATTTCTAGGTTGCGAGGCTCACTTCGGGTTATGGAAGAAGTTGTTCTGCCTCGTCCCCCGCAACCAGGGAGAATCCCTATGTCTAGTGGGCGGGGCTGAAGTATGGCGCATTGCCGAGACCGGATACCTGTCCGGCACTCCCAAGAAGCCACCAGAGAATTGGCCTTCAGAGTGGTTTTACATGGATGACGTTCCCCTTCCGGATCCAGTCCGGACAGGTCTCCCCAAGTTCAGTAATGCCCCGTCGAGGGCACATCTAAGTTGGCACCCCCGGGGCCCCCAAGAAGAGGATACCAGGGAAATACATCTCCTGATGAGCAGGATAAAGTTACTGGCCAAATCCGGACTGACGATAGTCGAGGTTATGGCAATATGCATAATGCGGGGAGTGCAATCGCTTCAATATTGGGGGAAGCCCATGTGGCACTTCAACGGGGAAGATGATGTCACCCACTATGGCCGTAAGGGTCTGGACTCCGCCACTGCTCTGGCAAGGATATTTTCCAATTTATACAAAGGGGAAGAGGAAGAATTCCTTCACATTAAACCGCGGGATGGATTCTCCATGTACAACCCCCCAAACTGGGTAAGTCATCATTCCTTTCCCCGCTTCACTTATTGTGGCGTTCTTCGCTAAGATTATATGCCTCGATATTTCTGAGCAGGAACTGAGGAGGGCCATAGAAGGAATCTCCAGCCCCTCCCCATAGCCAGAGGACCCCGGAAGGGCCCTAGATCCAGGACTCGAAGAAGATCCGGATATTAACGTGGAGCTTGTCAACGGGATATTTTATCAAGTGAGCTGTGATGGTACCTCAGTGGCCATTATTGCCGACTATCCCGGACTGCTACCTACGTCGCGTGTAAGCCAAGCCGAAAACCCTATCCTCCGAAGAGGACCCCTTTCAGATGTCATGCCTTACCCTTGAAGTGTCGTGTTTTTGCAGAGACGGCGGTCGGAGCGCGGCACCGAGCCCCTAGGGGCTCATCGGCCACGGGCGTTCGGATCGGGCAGGCTCAAGAGGAAGGCGGTTAGGGTCGACACGCCACTACAGAGGTAAGGCAAAAACTTGTCCTGCGATTATTGTATTTGAAGTATAACAACGCCCTTTGTGTCCCGGCAGGAAGAGAAGTAGCCGGACTATATCAGGGGATCCCGCTAATCACGCCTCCACCAGCCGGATACCAGAACCGGCTTCGAGAGCGAGTCGGGAGCGGGGCCGATGCCGCATAGTTCTCCGACAGAGGACGCGGATATGCTCTCGGCCACGAATTCCGAAGTAGAGAGCGCCATGAATCACCAGCGTCGATGGGCCGTACTTCGGAACAACATCTTTTCCGAAGAGGCATTTAACACCTTCAATTCGGGAGACGCATACATCTGAGCTGCTCAAGGCGGGCTTGCCCGAGCGACGGACCAGTATACCAAAGATATACAGGTAAGAAAATTTGATAAGCATGTATAGCAGTAGCCCCTGAGACTTGAAACGGTTGGAAAAACTGTTTTAAGGATCAATTTATGCACAGGTCCTTGTAGATAAGAATGAGCAATTGTCTGGGGAGTTGGAGGAGTGCATGGCCCAACTGAGGGCCACAGTTGCCAAGTTAGAGGAATCCTAGAAGCCCTCATCTGGTAACATTTGTCTCAATTGTACGAAGATGCACCAGTTAGTAAATAGCTGATATGACAAGTCTAACAGAAAATTCTGCAGACAATCCTGAGGTGAATTCGGAGGGCGTAAGAGATGACGAGTCACATCTCAAAAGGCAGCTAAAGGTTGGCGAGCGTGTTCTTACGCAAGTTAGGCAGGAGAAGAACAATCTTCAAGATGCCAAAGTCCAGCTGGACATGGAATTAAAAGACGTCTGCGCTCAGCTGCGGACTCCGTTAAGGAGAACAAAAGGCTTCGACGCGGCATTTATGGTAAGTGCCTAGACGAAATGTAGTATAGTTCGGCGAGGAAGTATATTGAAAGGATTTTGCTTGTAGGAATGTTAACGGGTCGCCCTGAGGAGGAGATGCCCTCATCTGCAGGCAATTTACTGCAAGACCTCTCACAACTGGACAAGCGAGCTCGGCAGGTGATGCAGGGCGTTGCTCAGGCCTTGTGGCCATCAAGCTTCCTGCCGAATGGCATGGGGGAGCTTGTGGATATGCTTCAAGGAACACGGCAGCGCTTCCGATTGTGGAAGATGTCAGCCTGCCGGCAAGGTGCAAGAGAAGCCTGGGCTATGGTGAAGACGCGCTACACCAAGCTGGACCCGAACCATATGGTTGAAGTCGGACCGGCGGGGCCAGATGGGCAAGAAATTCCCGTGAGTCTGGTATATGGCCAGGTAGCGTTAGCCGCAAAGTATTCTCAACAGGATTGTAAGCTAGATAGCCTGTTGGATGGTATAGAGGAGGAATATAGTCAGTCCAAGTGACTGTGTAATTCAATGGACATAAGTAGTCCCTAGCCAGATTAAAATCATTTGTCATGGCGGACCTTTTCGCTTCAGCCCCCAGATCCGACAGTCCGAGGTGTGTCCGAATACCCGATCAGTTATACAGAACCGGGGTATGCGTGGAAACCAGGCGTAGG
Source organism: Triticum aestivum (assembly GCF_018294505.1). Taxonomy (NCBI): domain Eukaryota; kingdom Viridiplantae; phylum Streptophyta; class Magnoliopsida; order Poales; family Poaceae; genus Triticum; species Triticum aestivum. Next base: position 187,178,740 of record NC_057807.1, read on the forward strand.
GGTCATAAGTGCTTGAACAGACAAGTACCCAACTAGTTATGTTATATTACATGGATAGTAAGAAACATCTTCCAGGGAGAATAGTTCTGTTAGGGGTTCCTTTCCCTGGGTACGAATGCGATGATGCACATGTCCGGACTGCGAACAAAGGCGCAAGATACAAAACTTCTGGGGATTTACGTTGTAATAAACGAATACATATTTTGTTCACCAACCGAATATTCTATTAAGGACGCTAGCTTTTGGCTTCACCCAGTCTGAGGTACACATCCGGCTGAACCGGCAGTAACAATCGCAGAGGTGCTTCCCTTATGCCCTAGCCGAATTAACGGGAATGTAGGGCATAAACACAAGAGCCAGGCAACCCAGCTTGGCCACATCTTAAGTCATATCGATGCATATAATGGTGAAGAAAAGGCACATATGGAAAAAGAAACGCATATGTGATGGGCAAAACGCCATTGGGGTAATTATTTTTAGCTTCCGTATAGGAAGCCCCCAGGTATTACTTACACACATAGTGCGGCCGGAATGATCCGGTAGTCCGTACTATATTAAATACTTTGTGTGAAGAGGAAAAAAGGTCGAGAAAGGAAAGGGGAGGGGCATAATTAAAAGGAGGGGATTGGGAGACGAACGCTGAGTTCGGTACTAGGTGTAGAATCTCCGGAGTCTGGCCGCATTCCATGGGTTCGGCTCGAGTCTGTTATCGGATGCATTACATAAGAGGTACGCTCCTACGGTGAGAACTTTGTCAATGACGAAGGGACCTTCCCACTTGGGTTTGAGCTTGTCCTTCTTCTTCTCCGATAGGCGTAGAACGAGCTCGCCAATATTATAAGTTTTGGCCCGCACTTCTCTGCTTTGGTATCGTCGAGCCTGCTGTTGATAGAATGCGGAGCGGGCTTTTGCGACGTCACGCTCCTCCTCCAGGGCATCCAAGTTATCCTACCGATCTAACTCGGCCTCCTTCTCTTCATACATGCGTACGTGTGGCGAATCATGTATTATGTCGCAGGGTAGTACTGCTTCCGCGTCGTACACCATAAAAAATGGTGTATATCCGGTGGTGGATTCGGCGTGGTCCGCAGCCCCCAGAGTACGGAGTCGAGCTCTTCGACCCAGTGCGTATCCGACTCTGTCAAGGATCGCACTAGTCTAGGTTTGATGCCGCTCATGATGAGACCGTTTGCCCGTTCGACCTGGCCGTTTGTTTGGGGATGGTAGACGGAAGCGTAGTCAAGCTTAATGCCCATTTTGCCGCACCAAGTTTTCACTTCATCGGCTGTGAAATTTGAGCCATTATCAGTGATGATTGTCACACCCTAGCTAGTCATGCATTAGAGTGTTGCATCATGTTTACTCATTCATCAGAAACTTGAAATGGGGATGACAGAACCCCCAGTCCCCTCTGAAACCAACTAGGGTTACTAAAATAATTTTTCAATGAACCTGAAATGCCCTTCTAAAATGCCCATCATATTTGTCTTGGTTCAGAACCTCTGCCAAAAGTGGTGCACATTTTCCTAGGCCATCCTAGGGTTTTTGAATTAAATCATAAATATTTGAATTTGGGCATTTAAAATAATATAAAATATTTAAATGCTCAAATATCTCCAAACTAAAATGTTACATGTTGGAAATAATCCAACTATGGGCCAGGAATAGTTTGGTGATTTTTGAACTTGCCTAGGTATTTTATTTAATTCAACAAAGTTGCAGATATATTAAATAAAAACCGAAACAGAAAATAAGGGGGAAAACCTACCTGGCGCCACCGCAGGCCCACCAGCCAGCCCACCTGGCCGGCCCAGCCCGGCCACCGCTCCAGCGAGCTGCTTGGCTCGCCAGGCAGGCAGCCAAGGTGCTCGGCGGCGGCACCGCAGCTCGCCACGCAGCTGCTCGCCGCCTCGCCGCCTCCCTCGCCCGGCTAACGCCGTGGATCGGCCTCTCTCTCTCCCCCGAACCCCCCAGACACCCCCTCTCCTCTCCAGCTCCTTCCCCTCGCACGCCCCAGCCATGGCCGACGCCATCGCCGCCACCCCCTCGCCGTAGCCACGCCCTCCGACCACCCCACGCCGTCTCACCGTGTCCAGGAGCTCCGCCGCTGTCCACTTCATCGAGCAGCCGAGCCCCGAGCGCTCGCAACGCCCGAGACCACCGCACCGACCTCGCCCGAGCTCACCGTCGCCGGAGATCCCCTTCAACGCCATCGTCGCTCCGGTCCATCTCCGGCCGCACCAGGCACTCCGTCGCACTCACTGTGAGCTTAGCCATCTTCCCCTCCCTTCCGTTCTTGCTCCCGAGCTGTGTAGCAACCTCCTGGAGCTCAACCGCACCCACCGCCGTGGACCTCGTCGCCGACGTGCTCCTGGTCATCCTCCGGCCACAAGATGGTGTCCATCTTGCTCACCGCGTCCCACAGCACCTAGCTAGCCACTCCACGAGCCTCACCGAACCCTCTAGCACCAAGTTCACCTCCGACCGAACCTCGGTGGCCGCCAAAGTCGTCGCCGGCGTCGACTCCGGCCACCCCGACCCCAACGGACTCCGCCAAGAGCTGCGGGTTGTCCTCAGCTCCACTCCGGTGGCCTCCGCGGTCCATTTAGTGGCCGAAATGGCAAAAACCACTTCCGCCGCCGCGTCGGGCTCGCCGGCGGCTAAACGCCGGCAGCCGACTTTGACTTTGACCACGGGTGGGCCCTGGTTGACTCCCCTGAGTCAATGACAGGTGGGGCCCAGCCCTGTTAATTAAACAGGATTAGTTTTAATTAACTTTTAATTAAATTAATCACCCTGACATGCGGGACCCACTGTCAGGTTTGACCCAGACCTGTTCCGTTGACCTGCTGACGTCACACTGACGTCAGGCTGACGCAGTAATTGATTTTCTGGATTTAAATTAAATCAGGAAATTCCAGAATATTATTTAAACTTCAAAAATTCATAACTTTTATTCTGTAACTCCAAATTGGACAAATTATATATGAAAAATGATCAGAAAAATCCAATCTATCCATCTGTACTATTTTCATGCATGATCAAACAAGTTAAATTGATGTTTTAAGCAGAATAAGGAAAAGCACTTAAAGAGGCCATGATTGAGTGTTCAAACCCTTCTGGTTTTAGTTGCATTAGCCCAACACACTCATATTGCCATGTTTCATGCATGCATCATATTGTTGCACATTGTTTGGTGATGCTTGTGTATCGATGTCCTTTGCGACAGGTTCTGTCTCCGAGGAGTACCGTGATTACCCTAACGAAGAATCATATCCGAGCATCGAACCATCAGGCAAGCAACCAACCATTTGATCATATCGATACAATCCCATGTTCTCGCTCCTGCTCTCTTTTACTGCATTAAGACAACGCGATTCAAACTGCTGTGTGCTACGGTAGTTGAACCCATTTCCTCTGCATGACCTGTCATTGCCACAGTAACTAGATGAAACCCACTAGCATGTGTAGGAGTTGATTGAGCCATGTGTATGTGTTGTTCCTACCTTGCTATGCCTGCTATGCTTAGAGTCGTGTCAGGTCTGGTTCATCTGGGTGATGGGCTAGAGTGAAATGATTATGTCGGTAATGAGAGTGGTGTGGTGAACACGATTTGGTAAAGGTATCGATGAGAGGCCATGTAGGAGTACATGGTGGGTTGTTTCATTGAAGCCGACCTTAAGCACTGAGATCTGTATGTGTGATTTAAGATACAGCTACTACCATGCATTGGGCCCAGAAATATGACCCTGCTCGACTTCTTATTCACCCTAGCTCTCTGTCCAGGAGTTGCAAGTAGTTTCTGGTGTTTGTAGCTACTGGAGGCCGTGGACAGCGCTGACCGTAGGGGTGGGCTGTGATGCGGTAGGTACGTGGCCGGGTGTACCGAATACCCGTTAGGTATCTCGGGAACCCTGTTCACATCGTTCGGGGCCGTATGGGAAACCTCGACCGGACTCCCTGCGGATGGAACCTGAATAGGCGATAAACCTGGACTAGAGGCTTAAGTGTTTAGGTAGGTCGTGGTCTACACCCACGTCGGCTTTCGCTTGAAGTCTGCCGAGCACATATCGTGTGCAGACGCTAAGTGGTGGAAACATGTATGAAGAAGTACACCCCTGCAGGGTTAACATGATCTATTCGAATAGCCGCGTCCGCGGTAAAGGACTACTTGGTTGCCTATACAGTTCATAGACAAGTAAATGGAAACTACTAAAAGCCTCAAGATAAGTGTGAGTGCCGAGGATGGCTCTTCCGTAGGAAGACGGAGGTGGATCCTCGGTAGTGTATTGAAGTGGTGAGTAGTGGACTCGTGTGCGCAAAACATTTCAAGTTGGAGTATCGTAGGATAGCCTAGCCAAGAGTCAAAGCTGGCTTGCTGCAATAACTCCACCAACCCTTCTTGATACTATGCATATATGTAGGATCTGATGTAAGTCTTGCTGAGTACCTTTGTACTCATGTTGCTATAATCTACATTTTTACAGAAGACGCTGCAACCCCTTCTGATGGGTTCTATGTAGACGTTGACATCAACGAGTAGGCTAAAGACCCAGGTGGTGACCCTGAGCTTGTGATGGACCACGTAGTATAGCTAGGCTTTCCAAGCCTCTTTTATTTTACTAGTTGTCTGTACCCAGACAATGTACTTCCGCTGCTGGCTTGTATGACTGTATGACTTGTATGTTGGGTCGTGAGACCCGTACCTTTGTGAATGTTATGTATGGCTCCCTGAGCCTTAAATAAAGTACTTGTGTCATAGAGTCATGTTGTGATGCTTCGTTATATTTGCACATATCGGGCATATTGTGTGTATGATTGAAATGCTTGGTATGTGTGGGATCTGACTATCTAGTTGTTTATCTTTAGTAGCCTCTCTTACCGGGAAATGTCTCCTAGTGTTACCGCTGAGCCATGGTAGCTTGCTACTGCTCTGGAACACTTAGGCTGGCCGGCATGTGTCCTTCTTCGTTCCTGTGTCTGTCCCTTCGGGGAAATGTCACGCTTTGAGTACCGGAGTCCTGTTAGCCCGCTACAGCCCGGTTTACCGGAGTCCTGCTAGCCCAGTGCTATAGCCCAGACCCACTTGCTGATGACCGACACGTTCGAAGCTGGGTCATGGATGCCTGTCCCTGTAAGTCTGTGCCACTTTGGGTTTACGACTAGTCATGTCAGCCCGGGCTCCTTATCATATGGATGCTAGCGACACTATCATATACGTGAGCCAAAAGGCGCAAACGGTCCCGGGAAAAGGTAAGACGACACCCGTGGGGATACCGTGCGTGAGGCCGCAAAGTGATATGAGGTGTTACCAGCTAGATCGATGTGACATCGAGTCGGGGTCCTGACAGCGTTGGCATCAGAGCCGGACTGCCTGTAGGTTCTCCAAGCCAAACTGGTCGATGTTGAGTCTAGAAATTCTTTAGTTATATGTAGGGGAATTGTTTGTGGGTTGGAACGTAAGGCTCTTTTTACTCCTTATACCTTATGACTTTCTGATCTGAGTCAGTCCATTTTTCCACCGGGGGTTAAGGAATTAGGATCTGTTCTCTCTATCAGGATCACGTGTTACTAATCAGTAGTACCTTATAAGTTTGATGGATACAAGCCTAGTTCAGATCTACTACCACATTATGTTGTTAGAATGGTTTCAGAACTTTGAGGTGATGATGTTGAGTGTGTACGAAATCCTTTGTCAAATGTCTCAATCCTTCTTGAGCATTTACAGCTGTTATGCTGCCGAAATTTTGCTAGAAATTCTAATGCCTTTGCATTATGATTGTGCTTTCAGATGGCCACTCGCGACCTCAATCAAGTGGTTCGCCTGACTCGATGTCTAGATGTACCCGGCCATACTGCTAAGTTGGTCAGGGTAATGACTGAGGCTGGATACCGCTGGTATCCCGAGTACACGGTCGAAGAGCAATTCCGAGATTTTAATCAAAGCCAGTATCTCTGCACTGTCAGGATATTTCCATCTTATCCTGGATCCACCGAGCCTCTTCACTGCTCCTATGGACTCGGGGTTACTATTGAGATGGCTGTGCAGGACGCCGCCTACTCTATGATGACCATTATGCGAGTCAGATCTGGGTTATTTCGGGACTCTGATTTCCGGTATATGCCAGGATCACTTCCGGGAGCACAAGGGTATCTCCAGGCTATTTATGCTGACCCCACTCAGGAGGATTCACGGACTCGCACCACTGCTGAGATGCTCGAGGATAAGGACCGTGAAAATCGGGCCTTGAGGTTAGAGCTCTTCAATACCCGTGCTGACCATTGGGCCACTTTGACTCGGTTTGCACCGGCGGTGCAAACTGGATATTCAGATATGCGCGATCTCTATCCTGTGAGATCTGCTCTGCCGGACGTGATGGTTTGGCGTGATGTAGGAGGCATCACCCCACCTCGCGGTCCCCGCAGGCCACCGTCTGTTGGTCCAAGGCCTCATCCTAGCCCCTATGGTCCACAAGCTCCGCGAGACCGTCTGTTTCCGGATGATCATGTTGAACTTCCAGGCTATGGAGGCGACTTCTACGAGGACTACTACGGATCGGTCTGAGTTAGCGGTAGTATCACTAGTTCGCACTAGCTGTGTCGTCTATCGTCCTGCGTGACTCGTGGGATATGACCTAGTTTGTACTCTTTCCGGAGGTGTAGAAAAATAATGTATAGGAGCTTGGGATGCCTTCGATGAGATGTAATCCTCTTTTCACCGTAATAGTACTTTGTTTGGTCTTGTACTAAACCCTGTATGGTGTGTATGATGATGGAATAAAAGAAGCAGTTTCTGTATCTACCATGTCATACGGATGATCATCTTGCATTCCGAGTTATTCCTTACATTATGTACTCTATGTCGGAATTTTATCATCCTGACTAAATCATTGTCTTGTTTACCTAGGATGGTCAACACGCGCACTAACCCTGCTCCTCAAGAGCAGGCCGAAGGCAGTGAAGTCAGGGATGCAAATCTGCCTCATCCTCCTTCACTAGCCGAGGTTATGATGGAAGCTGAGAGAAACAAGCGGGAGACCAACCGTTTGTTGGAGCGTATTGAACAGAACACAACACACCATCAGAGGACTAACGTGGTGTCACTCAGTGATTTTATCAAATTACATCCATCCACGTTCCACCACTCCGTCGAGCCTCTCGACGCTGATGACTGGCTTCGCAGTATCTCTCACAAACTGCGTTCCGCGCTGGTAGCGGAGGCTGACAAGGTCACCTTTGCTGCATATCATCTTGAAGGCCCCGCCAGTCTATGGTGGGAGAATTATGGAGCTATGCGCCCAGCGGGCCATGTCACTTCCTGGGCTGAGTTCAGCGAGGCTTTCCGTGAACATCACATTCCGGAGGGTCTCATGGACCGTAAACGTGAGGAATTCTGCAATTTCACCCAAGGCCGACTTTCTGTGGATGTTTACAGTAGGGAGTTTGGTAATCTCGCACGATATGCAACCGAGGAAGTTTCTACTGACGCCAAGAAGCAAGCAAGGTTCCGTAAGGGACTTAGTCCTGAGCTTCGCCGCGACCTCCGTCTGCATGAGTGCACATCTTTTCAGAAACTTGTCAACAAAGCCATCAGTGCTGAAACTGGTCAGACTGACTACGACGCAACACGCAAGCATGGCCGTGATATGGGTTCCTCATCCGGTGCTGGTCCTCAGAAGCGCCGCGTGTGGGTACCCAACACCGCCCTGCCACCCAGGTTCACACCGAGGCCATCTTTCCAGGCGCCTCGCCCCGTTCAACAGTCTGCTCCAGCCAAGCCCTATGGGGGTCCAATCAATAATGCTCCTCCACGTACCAGTTCCGTGACTTGTTTCAAGTGTGGGGAATCTGGTCACTATATGCGTGAGTGTCCTCAGACCAACCCCAACCAATCTGCTAAAGCTGTTGGCCGTGGCAAGCCGACAGGGAAAATATTCCACGCCAAACCGGTCACCGCTTCACGTGGCCATGTCAACTGTATCTCTGCCGAAGAAGCTCAAGAGGATCCCAACGTCGTTCTCGGTACGCTTCTTGTAAATTGCCACCCGGCATCTGTTCTTTTCGATACAGGAGCCTCTCATTCTTTTTATCCGAAAATTATGCTCGTTTGCATAACGTTGCATTCTGTGACATGCCATCCACTATGGAAATTTCTACCCCTGGTTCTAGATGGCAGACCTCTAGGGTAAGTTATGGAAATGAAATCCAAGTCGACAGACTTGTTTTTCTCGCGTCTTTGATAGCCCTTAAATCTTCAGATATTAATATCATTTTGGGTATGGACTGGATGTCAGCTCATCAAGCCAAAATTGATTGCTTCTCTAGGACTGTTCAACTCACCCATCCTTCGGGGAAGATAGTCAATGTCTTGACCCGAATAGCCAAGCGACAATTATATTCTCTTAACGCCAGCCCTTTGCCAGACCTTGAGGACATTCCGGTAGTCCGTGACTTCCCGGATGTCTTTCCAGAGGAATTGCCAGGTGTTCCACCTGACAGGGATGTTGAGTTCGTAATAGACCTCATTCCAGGAACCGTTCCGATTGCTAGAAGACCTTATAAGATGGCACCACTAGAACTAGCCGAGCTTAAGAAACAACTCGATGAGTCCTTGAAAAAGGGTTTCATCCGACCTAGTTCATCTCCGTGGGCTTGCCCCGTCCTCTTCGTCAAGAAGAAGGATGGTACGGACCGGATGGTTGTAGATTACCGACCTGTCAATTTGGTCACAATCAAGAACAAATATCCGCTTCCCAGGATCAACGACCTGTATGATCAGCTCGCTGGATCCTCAGTCTTCTCCAAGATGGATTTGAGGTTGGGCTACCATCAAATCAAAATCAGAAACGGGGACATTCCTAAAACGGCCTTTGTTACTCGTTATGGCCAATACGAGTACACCGTCATGTCCTTCGGATTAACCAACGCTCCAGCCACTTTTTCTCGGTTAATGAACTCAATCTTCATGGAGTATTTGGATAAATTCGTCGTGGTTTACCTCGATGATATACTCATCTACTCCAAGAACGAGGAAGAACATGCCGAACATTTAAGACTAGTGTTGAAGAAACTTCGAGAGCATCGCCTTTATGCCAAATTTTCTAAATGTGAATTCTGGTTGTCAGAAGTGACCTATCTAGGTCATGTAATATCTGGTAAAGGTATTGCTGTTAACCCTGAGCGAGTTCAAGCCATCCTTAATTGGACTCCACCTGAATCGGTCAAGCAAGTTCGGAGTTTTCTAGGCTTAGCGAGCTATTGTCGTCGCTTTGTCGAGAACTTCTCCAAAGTTGCTAAACCTCTAACCGAACTCCTCAAGAAAGATAAAAAGTTCGAATGGACTCCACAATGTGAGCACAGCTTTCAGGAACTGAAAAGACGCCTGACCTCTGCTCCCGTACTGGTACCGCCAGACTTTTCCAAGGACTTTGTTATCTACTGCGACGCCTCGCGACAAGGACTAGGTTGCATTCTTATGCAAGATCGACACGTAATTGCTTACGCTTCACGGCAATTGCACCCACATGAGGAGAATTATCCTACTCATGATCTAGAGCTTGCAGCCGTAGTCTATGCACTTAAGACCTGGCGACATTACCTCCTCGGTAATCGTTGCGAAATATT